>NC_039359.1:4531209-4748529 GCF_003573695.1 Papaver somniferum
CTTGATCCGAGCTAATGCCTTTGTCAATATATCTGCTTTCTGCTCAGTTCCTGGCATGTGTTCAACGTTGATGATCTCCTTCTCGATACATTCTCGTATGAAATGATACCTTTTGTGAATGTGTTTCGTCTTCCCATGGAACACTGGATTTTTAGTAAGTGCAATTGTAGACTTATTATCAATCTTTATAAGAACTTTTTCAGGTTCTATTCCTTTTATTTCACCCAACAGTTCTTGAAGCCATATTGATTGTTTAGTTGCTTCTGTTGCAGCCATAAACTCAGCTTCACAGGATGAGAGGGCTACAGTGTCTTGCTTATGTGAACACCATGTAATAGGTACTTCTCCTAGATAAAATATATGACCGGTTGTACTTTTTCCATCATCTTGGTCAATATTATGATTGTTGTCACTATACCCAACAATTCCTTTTGATCCTCCTCGACCATACTTCAATCCATAGCTGATTGTTCCTCTTAGATATCTCAATATCTGCTTTATTACATAACCATGAGACTTGCGTGGACTCTACATATAACGGCTTGCTACTCCCACAGAGAAATCCAAGTCTGGTCTTGTGTGTAACAAGTATCTAAGGCATCCAACATTTCTTCTATAAATCGTTGAATCAATCTCTGCTTCTTCTTGTGCCTTTGAAACTTTAAGTCCAAACTCCATTGGTATCTTAGTTGGATTACAAGTTTCAAGTCCTACTTCTTTAAGAATTCTCCTTGCATAAGCTTCTTGTTTAATATGAATCCCATCTAGCTTATCAACTAGAAACCAAGTATTGTTTCTGTTGATTGAAATAATTTCTTCTCTACATGTTTGTGTCCATTTAGTCGAGACCTTTGCTTCCTGAAAATTCCTTGGTTCATCATTAACAGAAAGTAGCATAATCTCACATTCTTCTGCAGCTTGAAGAACATAATCCTCCAGATACTGTGGATTTTGTATCTGTCTTGTTGATTTTCGCAGTGGGATGGGTTGAGTTATTTCATCGATCTCTTCTTCTTCTTCTTCTTCTTCTTCTTCTTCTACTTCTTCGTTATTCTCAGTGTTTTCATTATTCTCTTCTTCTTCTTGATTAACATCATTGTTTCCATTGGTATTGATGATTATGGGTCCTTCGCCTTCATCAATTACTTGACCCCATCTCATGTGAAACATTCCTGGATCCCTACTTGGTCCATCATTAGGTTCTTTCCAGTTCCAGTTTGTTTTTTCATCGAATACCACATATCGACTCACTATTACTCTTTTCGTTGTTGGATTGAATAATCTGTAAGATTTGGATCCAGGCTCAATTCCTAGATGCACAAGGGTCTGAGATCGATCATCCAGTTTCTTAAGAGTTGCAGAATCAACTTTTGCGTATGCTTTGCAACCAAACACTCTTAAATGATCTATGTTTGGTTTTCTCTTTCGCAAACTTTCATATGGAGTCATGTCTTTCAGAGCTTTCGTAGGTATCCTGTTTTTTTAGGTATGTCGAGTGTCGTACAGCTTCTCCCCATAGATAATTAGGTACCTGCATAGCCTTTAAAGAACTTCTTGTCATCTCCATTAGAGTCCTGTTTCTCCTCTCCACCACTCCGTTTTGTTGTGGTAGCCCTCGAACCATCTTGTTCTGAGACATAGTTTTTAAGGTTCTGAAACTTATGTGTCCTAATCTTGCGTGCCACTTCCATGTCTGATATTCCAGTCTCATAGTCAGACACAATGGCCTTCCAATCATGAGACTTATCTTGTGGAGTCTATTCTGTGAGCGTGAGACTCTAACTAAAAGTCTTCCACTTGGGTCATGAACTGTTAGATAATCTTGTCGCATTCTAACATCACATCCAACTTCTGTATCTTGTCCTAAACTTAGAATGTTGCTTTGTAAGTTTGGGATGAAATAGATGTTTGTGACAAACTTAGAAAAGATGAAACTTAGCTTATATAAAGACAACTCTCTAAGTGACAGTTAGAAAAGGTTACCCATATCTAGATCTATCAAAAATGATACTTAGCCCCCGGATTTTTACACCAAAAATGTACCCCGCCTATGTGTCAACTATCCATTGGTTCATTCATTTAAACAAGCCCCTTGTTTTTCTGGTGGGGAGGGGTGGAGAGGAAATCAACGGTGATTCTAAGTGCCACATAGTGGTGTAAAAAATGGTGTAAAGAACCGGGATCCCTGTATCACTTTCGTAGACCTATGGCTAACAACTTAATCTATTGATTAGGGATGCATACATAATTTTTGTTATGGGGAGGCACAAAATTTAAGGGTAAAAAAGAAGGTAAAAATAAGATGTGGGATTCTATTTTTCGTAACATTTAAGAAATATTAGGCTTGTGAGTCACCCTAGCAGGGTAGGCAACTGTCCACCCTTGTTGTGGGTTGGCCCCGCCACTGTATGTGATGTATTAGCTTGGTTCAGCTGGTATTTATGTTAAAACATGTACATATACCGAAGATCAACAATTATGGTTTTTGAAACTATCTATGACGTCAATCTCAACTCGGTACGGTTTCACACAAAAAAAATCAGTTTAAAGGTCAGTTTTACAGTTTTTCTCTGCATCCCTTTTTTTTTTGATAATGAAGATGGGATATCTTACCAAAGGGAACAAGAACAAAGAAAAAAGAACGGAATTCAGGTGGAGTATTGTCAAGTTATCACCTCAGTACATGCTCTGTTGTGATCATTAGACAACAAACCTGTGATTCTGCCCGTTACATTGGTAGTACTGCTACCTTCTTTTGAAATATCATATTTTGTCTATCCTAATAAGATTATCTAAGAAAGTAAACATATCTTCTTTCTATACACTAAAAATTGAATATTTTCTAGACTCCACCGCTAACTTGTCATGAAAAAGAATGGCTCTAACAACCACATCAAATATTTCGTTAGGCAATCTGTATGGACTAACTCCAATATAATTCCAAGAGGATCAACTAGACAGTCAGACTCAATCAAGGAAATATATCCAAGAGTTATATATTTGTTTCTCAATGTAATCATCAAATCAAACAGATAGAATATGTGAGCCTGATTATTATGAGAAACAACTTGAACGGTACCAAAGACCAGTGTTCAAGAGTTAATCAATTCCAATAAACAACCAAAGGTTGGATTTACCAAATGATTGAACTACGCAACTTGTGATATTTCAATTATGTAAACAAATATAATGCGGAAAAGAAATAACACAGAGACCAGAAGTTTTTTTAACGAGGAAACCGCAAATGCAGAAAAACCTCGGGACCTAGTCCAGATCTGAACACCATACTGTATTAGGACGCTACAGACTCTAAACTACTATAAGTTAACTTCGGACTGGAATGTAGTTGATCCCTAACCAATCTCACACCGATTAAGGTACAGTCGCGTTCCTTACATCTCTGAATCCTAGCAGGACTCTACGCACTTGATTTCCCTTCGATGATCTTACCCACAACTAAGAGTTGCTACGACCCAAAGTCGAAGACTTAATAAACAAATCTGTCTCCCACATAAAAGTCTATTTTGATAGATAAATCTGTCTCCCACAGAAATGCCTACGAAGTTTTTGTTCCATCTTTTGATAAATCAAGGTGAACAGGAACCAATTGATAATCCGGTCTTATATTCCCGAAGAATAACCTATAAATATTAATCACCTCACAATAACTTAACTATATGGTAGTAGAACAAGTTATTATGGAATCACAAAGAATGAGACGAAGAGATTTGTGATTACTTTTTATATCTTACCTATCGGAGACAAATCTCGAGCAAATCTTATATAAGATAGTACTCAATGCGATAGAACAAGTAAGATAAAAAAAACGTAACTACGGAGAAAATAGTTGGGGTTTGGCTTCAGAATCCCAATGAAGTCTTTAAGTCGTCAACCTATAATGGTTTTGGGGAAAATATAGGATAAAGGAGAATCGACTCTAGTCGCAACTAGTATCACACAAGAGGTACGAGGATTAGGTTTCCCAGTTGCTAGGGTTCTCCCTTATATAGTCTTCAAATCAGGGTTTGATAACTTTATAACAAAGCAATCAATATTCACCGTTGGATGAAACCTGAATTAAGATTCAAGTTAATATCTTTCCATTATTAGATGGTCTTAGCTTGTTACATACAAATGAAATATACTTTCATTTAGATATGGTAACCGTACCTAAACGTGTATATTGAGTTGGATCAATAACAGTAAACCGAAGTTAGCCGTATGAACACTTTTGTATTAACCATGTTCATATTAACACTTCTAGATTAAATGATAATCAAATGAATATAATTGTGTTAATCATAGATTTGTTCAATTGTTTATATTCTCATAGAAGTATATAAGACACGATTGAAGCAAAATCGGATTGATTCAAAAGAATCAGTTTACGAACATTTTAGCCATTGTTTCCAAAGATTACATTCCTTAATTTATAAATGTATTTGTTCAAGAGTATGAAAACATACTTAGACGATTTTAGAACTTAACCACATAAGTTTGCAAACGGGTACACAAACTTAGTTCCCGTACTTTGACAGTTAAAACCGTTCGCATACGGGTATACATACTTGGTTCCCGGACCTGAATCACTTTTACAACAGTTTGCATACGGGTATGCATACTGTATTATATCCAGACAATCGTTCTAAACTCCCATTTCAATGATTGAAACATTCTTAGAAGAAGACAATAGACGTCTCACACAAACTATTAGCTTATGAGCAATTTTCAAGTGATCGAATGATCAATATGAAACATTGCGAGTCTACATCAAATGACTGTCTCACACAAATCATGTAAGATGTTACAAGGCGATTTTCACATGATTATCTTTTGACTTTCGTCAAAAATAATGATGAACGTAGTTAAATCAAAAAGCTTTCCAACACATATTTCGAGAAAGATATAAGCGAGTTAAACTCAGCTCGAAATATCAAATATGTCTAATGTAAAGTCTATATAGCTATACGACTTTGTATCAATAGGAGATAAAATAGAATATACTTCTGAGTGGTAGATGAGTTCAAGTCTCCCCATACCTCGTGTTGATGAAGTTCCACAAGCTCCCCTTAGTAGTTCTTCATCTTCAATCCGTGAACGTCGTTAAGTCTAAAGTTCAACTACACATTCTATCATAATCCGAGGCATGGATATGAGTAGACTAGAAATCCAAACTTATAGTTTTGACAACTAAACTTGACAAACAAGCTTGAGATAACAATGCTTGCGAGTTCGACCGAGCAGTGCTCTAACAATCTCCCTCTTTGTCAATTTTAGTGACGCAACTATCAATTCATATGGATTACAAAATGAATAAACTTTGTAGCTTCTCATCCAAATGCTTGATTTCCTTGGTTCTTCAACATTCCTTGAAGTCTCCGTCACTCCAAGTACTCCAGTGATTCTGAACGTGTTCAACTCAGTATCATAGTTGTTGAAGATCCGTGGCCATAACAGTAAGAAAACAAATGTTCTCAATTATTGTTATATAGTGTCATAGTATTATTACACAACATCAAAGTTCAATTGTATCACAACTTTAATAATAATACTACAATGATATGTATTACTCCCCCTTAGTCAATACTTCATCTCACAATAAAAACCACTCCACCTTACATAATGATCTGTAAACCATATGTATGTAGTGTGAACTACCAAATAATTCTCCCTCTTTTTGTCAATATAAATTGGCAAAAGTACGAAAACTAACGGGATCATAATGAAATTCTCAAAGAGATTATTCATGACTAAAAGATAACATATCAACTTTGTTTCGATGATTTCACATAGTCGAAACTTAGTGTATTCATCAAGGAGTTTATAAAGATACAAGATAACTCTTACAATAATCCACAACCGCGCTCCCCACAAAGATTTGGCAATTAAGCACAAGTTCAATTAAGAACTCTCCCCCGTAAAATGTCATTCCTGAAAGAACAACAAAAGCGACCTTACTTTTATAAGAAAAGAAGAATTTCTTTGGACATTAACAAATCACATGAGACATGAATTTGTATCCAGTAAACTCAATTAAATTAACCACAAAGAAACCTTAATGATTAATTTAATTGGAAATGCTCAACATAAGAAAACTTACGGAGCCATAAAGTACTTTCACATAAAAGTGGATCAGGGAAAAATCAAAATTGCGGAATATTCAAAAGTTCATTCTATCTTTTATTAATATTTGTGTTAGAGCACTGCTCGGTCGAACTCGCATGCGTTGTTATCTCAAGAATGTTTGTCAATGTTAGTGATCAAAACTATAAGTCTTGATTTCTAGTATACTATTAGATAAGTTTCGGACTAGGATAAAAAGTGTAGTTGAGCTCATGACTCCATGGAGATCATCATACAAAGACGAAGAACTACTCAAGGAACTGGTGGAACTTCATCGACTAAAAGGTATGTGGAGACTTGAACTTATCTATCACTCAAAAGTCTATCTATTCTATCTCCTATCTTGAGACAAAAGTCGTTTTGCTATATAAACTTTGATTATACACATTTGCTATTTCGAGCCGAGTTTATTTCGCTTATCTATTTCTCGAAATATGTGTTGGTAAGATTTCCCTTTGGCCAAGTTCATCTTTACTAGTGACGAAAGTCATGTTAAGTTTCAATCACTTGAAAATGGCTTTGACGAAAAATGGTTTGTGAACAACAACTATATAACGTCCTCTAAGAATGTTTCAATGATTAAATTGAGAGTTTAGATTATATAACCATGATTGGATATAAGCATTGTATGGTAGCTCATACATGTATAAGTCCATATTCCTTGAACCAAAGTATGCATACTTTGCTGCTCAGGAAAACCGTAACTAGAGTCCGCGTACCCGGTCCACGTACTATCAGAGGTTCTCATCCCGAGAATTTCTGCTGGAGTTTATGAATTGAAAACAAACTTATTCCGGGTACTTAACTCCGCGTACCAGTACGCGTACTTAAGTTGGTTATTTTCCAAAAACGATTATTCGTGAACTTAAACTTATATAAACTAAGGAATGAAAGTTTGCAAACCGTGGCTATAAAGTTCATGAATCAATTCGAGTGAATCAAATCGTTTTTGTTTCAATTTTGTCTATTATAAAGATCTAAGCAATCGAACAACTCTCTAAATAGTTCATTTGAGTCATTTGAACTAGTTGTAGTAAAGAAGAATATGGTTGATATGAAAGTGCTCATATGGCTAACCATTTGGTTAACTACTGTTGAACCAACTAGATGTACATGTTTGGGTACGGTTACGCAAACCTAGATAAATGTGCATTTCATTTGTGTATAACAAGCTAAGTTTCGATATAACGGTTGAAAGATATTATCTTGAATTTAATCAGGTTTCATCTAACAGTGAATATTGAATGCTTTTTTACTAAGCTAACATTGATTGTAAAGCCTGATTTGAAAGACTATATAAGGGAGAACTCTAGCAACCGGGAAACCTAATCCCCATATCTCCTGTGTGATACTAGTTGTATTATCTAGAGTCGATTCTCCTTTAACCTTAAGTTTCTACCGAGACCTTGTAGGTTAACGACTTGAAGACTTCATTGGGATAGTGAAGCTAGACCGATACTACTCTCCCGTAGTTAGGTGACCTGATCTTGTTGTTTTTATCTTACTAAGTACAAATGAAGGATTGACTTGAGATTGATTTCTCCGATAGGCAAAGTATAAAAGAAGTCACAAACATCTTCGTCTCATCGTTTGTGATTCCACAATATCTTCTTTAGCTAGTTGATTAAGATTATTGTGAGGTGATTGATAATACCAGGTTGTTATTCGGGAATATAAGTCCAGGTTATCAATTGGTTCCTGTTCACCTTGATTTATCAAAAGACGGAACAAAAACTCATAGGTATTTATGTGGGAGGCAGATTTATCTATTACCGTAGACATTTATGTGTGATACATATTTGTTTATTAAAGTCTACGACTTTGGGTCGTAGCAACTCTTAGTTGTGGGTGAGATCAGCTAAGGGAATCAGGTGCGTAGTATCCTACTGGGATCAGAGACGTAAGAAGCGCAACTGTACCTTGGATCAGTGTGAGATTGATTGGGGTTCAACTACAGTCCAGACCGAAGATATTTTGTAGTAGGCTAGTGTCTGTAGCGGCTTAATACAATGTGTGTTCAATCTGGACTAGGTCCCGAGGGTTTTCTGCATTTGCATTTTCCTCGTTAACAAAACTTCTGGTGTCTGTGTTATCTCTTTTCCGCATTATATTTTTCTATATAATTGAAATATCACAGGTTGTGTGTTGAATCGATCAATTGGGAAATCCAACCTTTGGTTGTTGATTAAAATTGATTGATACTTGAACATTGGTCTTTGGTACCGTTCAAGTGATTTCTCTTGTATTCAATTAGACTCGTAGATTTCTATTTGCTTGAGTAAGTATCGAATCGAGAAAGAGAGATATAACTCTTTGATATACTTTTATTAAGATTGAGTCTGACTGTATAGTTAATTCTCTTAAAAGTATATTGGAGTTAGTCCATACAGATTGCTAATTGAAGTATTGGGTGTGGTTGTTAGACCCCCGCTTTTTCAATTGGTAACAGAGCAGGCAAACACTTCTAAAGACCTTATCAGTCCGTGTTTGTAGCAATCCGAGTCTGTGGACAGAACCTCATCTCTGGCATATACGCATACCAAAATGCCTTACAAAGCTTTTAAATATGTCAAATGTCTTGGGGTCACCTCAAAGGATTACTCTTTCTCTGATTCTTCCGAATCCCGAGGTGTAAAAAAGGATCTATCAAATGTTGATATATGTTCCTCTAAAGAGACAATCGACATTATCGCAAAAGATGAAAAGGAGCTCACCAAAATCTCAAAAAATTCGACTGAGACTATTGATTTTCATAATCATGCTCATCTCATTGATGAATTTGAAAAGTCTCTTGGTCGAGAACGTGAACTCTATAACATCATTGAATCCTTCTCCAACAATATCGAAAAACTTCTTCAAGAAACTTCTCTACAACGCAAAAAGATTAGTATTTTTGAGGATATTGTCAAGGAAGATTCAATTAAAGAAAAACATTTGATCGAGACGCATTCATCAGAAATAAACAACTATCGTGATGAAAAATAGAAACTTGTTGCATCTCTGCAACTTGCCCAAGAACAGTGTAACGCCTTGAAAAAGGAAAACTCTGTTTTGATGATTGAGTCATTTTCTACACCTTCTCCTGATACTCACAAGGTTTTACCTCGTGTAAAGAAAAATTCCTACAAGGAAGTACCTACTGAGAATCACTTGCAAAATGTGCATGTGAAGGATGAAGGTTTGGATCAAGGCAATCATGTCCCAATTTCACGATGTTGTTCATTCTGTGGGAAAAAGAATCACTATGCTATTCATTGTTTTTCTAGGAGGAAACAAATTTCTAATCTCCATAATTTGCTTCTTTCTACTGTCAATGGAGTAAATCGTCCGAGGACATCTACAGTGAATCTCTTACCGACAGAAAACCAGAAATCTTATGATCCCTCTTCAAGAAATCATCACAGGTTGAATGTTCCTCATTATGGTACAAACTCTTATGCCACTAATGAAGACTTTCTCTGTGTTCATAAGAACAAGTATGGTAAGTCTAGACCAAGAAAATGGAAATCCTTCAAATTCCCTTTTCTGGAACCTATTTCTATAGGTCCTAGACTCAGTCCTCAGAAAAATCCTTCAGATGGACTTTTGAAAGGGTTTATGACTAATTCCTCTGGAATACGTTATAATCAATGGAAAAGGGGGAATATACCAGTAATACGGTCAAAGAACCTGTACAAACCTCTTCCTATGATTGGTAGTAATATCACTTCTCACTCCTTAACCTAACTTTAGGTAATCTCATCCTTGAATCTATCTTGAGAGGTACAAGGATGATGACTATGAGAGTCTCAAGATTTTTTGTATGTCTTTATGTGTCGTTTTATTTTTTCAATCAATCAAAGTTATGAAAGACTGTTTTATGACTCAGGCTCTAATTCTAAGGATTTTTGAGCAATATTTGACAAACATTGTGTTCTTCCTGTTACTGGATTTAGTTCAAATCCATCCATCTCTTATAAACGGTCTGTGAACGTCTGTGTCCTACTCCTGTGAGTTCATAGGGTTTCCAAAACAAGAGTTTCCTTCTCCTGTTTACAATCTCATATATACTCTTTATTGTGTTATTCCATCCCTATCAAAAAAAAATGGAGAACTCTGCAAAATCTAAAGAGATAGTGCATCTTGACATGGAGGAAGACACTCAAGGACGTGAGTCAATTCAAGAGCTGGTTTTAAAGAAGATGCTTGAAAGAAAGGATCACAACTTCTGGATTGATGATTCTGTCAAGGATTTAACTCGGTTTCAGAACGATTCAAAGGCCGGGTTTGCGAATCTTTAACTGCAAATAAACCAACTCTTAGATGATCAGGCCAGAATCTTTGCTAATCAGAATATTCTGATACGGAATCAAAAGAAGCTCATCATGGACTGTGCCAAGGATAGACAGCTTGCTCGGGTTATTGATCGTAAAGTTAGTGTTCTAACTCATGAACATGGTGTATCTACGGTCAAGAGAGTAAGGGAAATCAGTAATACCTTCTTTGACGGATTCATTGAAAGGTATGAGGTTCTCAATGAACTGTGATTTTATTTTGTCTGGTAAATCTTCTTATGAGAATTTTATTCTAGTGTTTTATTTAGAAGAATAACTAGAGTTTGGAATAGCCATTATTGTGATTACACATAGCTATATCTAACATTTTCATCTTCGTGTTTTTAGGTTTATTTGTTTAAATTCTAAAAAGTTGTTTGGAGGATGATTTTTGCAGTATTAATCTTTATGGTTTTGTATATTGCAAATTTATTATGGAATATGTGTGTTTGCGTCCGTGAACTATGATTGTCCCATACCTTGTCAAAAGTTAAGTCTTTCATATGTCGATATGCATGTATTGATAAAAGAATGAATGAACTTTTGACGTTTCAAAAGTTTTAAGCCTATTATGTCATTATGCAAGTATTGATGGAAGATAGGATGAACTTTTGTTTACGAGGATTATGTCTATTATATGTCATTGTGCAAATAGTAATGGAAAATAGAACAAATCCTTGTCTATTCCACAGTATTGATCTTCCATGATCCATATTTTATATGTATATATATTGTGCGGCTCAGTAAGTTCTCTTATGTTGAGCATGACCAATTGAATTGATCACACTCTTCTGGTAATTTAGTTGTATATTCCTATTGAATTAATCATGGATTTTCTTGTGGTTAATTTAATTGAGTATTTTTGATTCAAATTCATATTCGTATGTGATTTGTTATGTCCAAATAAATCCTTTTTTTCTCGTGAAAGTAAGGTCGCTCTTGTTGTTTTTTCGGGAATGATATTTTATGGGGGAGAGTTCTTAATTAAACTTGTGCTTAATTGCCAAATCTTTGTGGGGAGTGTGGTTGTGGAATATTATAGGGGTTATCTTGCATCTTTATAAACTCCTTGATGAAAGCATTTAGCTTCGGCTATATGATTGCATCTAAAAAGTTGATGTATACTTGCTTTTTGTCATGAAATATCTCTATGGAAATTTCATTAGGATCCCACTAGTTTTCGTACCTTTACCAGTTTTATTGACAAAAGGGGGGAGAATCAATGTGTAGTTCACACTACAAATACATATGGTTTTCGGATCATTATGTAAGGGGGAGTGGTTTCCATGTGAGATGAAGTATTGACTAAGGGGGAGTGATACATATCACCATAGTATTGTTGTCGAATTTGTGATACAATTGAACTTTGATGCTGTATAATAATACTATGACACTGTATAACAATGATTGAGATTTCTTGTTTTCTCATTGTTATGACTACGGATTTTAAACAACGGTGATACTAAACTTACAACCTTTGGCATCATTGGAGTACTTGGAAGTGACGAAGATTTCGAGTAATGTTGAAGAACCAAAAAAGATCAGGCTTGTGGAAGAGAAGCTACAAAAGTTTATTTATCTATTTTTGTATTCTATATGTGTTGATAGTTTTGTCACTAAAATCGACAAAGGGGGAGATTGTTAAAGCACTGCTCGGTCGAACTCGCATGCGTTGCTATCTCAAGCATGTTTGTTAATGTTAGTGATCAAAAGTATAAGTCTTGGTTTCTAGTCTACTCTTATCTAAGTCTCGGACTAGGATAGAAAGTGTTGTTGAGCTCATGACTCCATGGCGATCATCATACAAAGACAAAGAACTACTCAAGGAACTGGTGGAACTTCATCGACTAAAAGGTATGTGGAGACTTGAACTTATCTATCACTAAAAAGTCTATCTACTCTATCTCCTATCTTGAGACAAAAGTCGTTTTGCTATATAGACTTTGATTATACACATTGGCTATTTCGAGCCGAGTTTATCTCGCTTATCTATTTCTCGAAATATGTGTTGGTAATATTTCTCTTTGGCCAATTTCATATTTACTAGTGACGAAAGTCATGTTAAGTTTCAATCACTTGAAAATGGCTTTGACGAAAAATGGTTTGTGAACAACAATTATATAACGTCCTCTAAGAATGTTTCAATGATTGAAATGTGAGTTTAGATTATATAACCATGGTTGGATATAAGCATTGTGTGGTAACTCATACATGTATAAGTCGTTATTCCTTGAACCAAAGTATGCATACTTTGCTGCTCAGGAAAACCAGAACTAGAGTCCGCGTAACAAGTCCGCGTACCCAGTCCGCGTACTGTTGGAGGTTCTCATCCCGAGAATTTCTGCTGGAGTTTTTGAATTGAAAACAAACTTATTTCGGGTACTTAAGCACGCGTACCAGTCCGCGTACTTAAGTTGGTTATTTTCTAAAAACGATTATTCGTGAACTTAAACTTATATAAACTAAGGAATGCAAGTTTGTAAACCGTGGCTATACAGTTCATGAATCGATTAGAGTGAATCAAGTCGTTTTTGTTTCAATTGTGTCTATTATAAAGATCTAAGCAATTGAACAACTCTCTAACTAGTTCACTTGAGTCATTTGAACTAGTTGTGGTAAAGAAGAATATGGTTGATACGAAAGTGCTTATATGGCTAACCATTTGGTTAATTACTGTTGAACCAACTAGATGTACATGTTTGGGTACGGTTACACAAACCTAGATAAACGTGCATTTCGTTTTTGTGTAACAATCTAAGTTTCGATCTAACGGTTGAAAGACATTAGCTTGAATCTAATAAGGTTTTCATCTATCGGTGAATATTGAATGCTTTGTTACTAAGCTAACATTGATTGCAAACCCTGATTTGAAAGACTATATATGAGAGAACTCTAGCAACTGGGAAACCTAATCCCCACACTTCCTGTATGATACTAGTTGTATTAGCTAGAGTCGATTCTACTTTAACCTTAGGTTTTTATCGAGACCCTGTAGGTTAACGCCTTGAAGACTTCATTGGGATTGTGAATCCAGACCGATACTACTTTCTCCTAGTTGGGTGATCTGATCTTGTTTTTTTCTATCGTACTAAGTACAATCGTAAGGATTGACTTGAGATTGATTTCTCCGATAGGAAAGATATAAAAGAAGTCACAAACATCTTCGTCTCATCGTTTGTGATTCCATAATATCTTCTTTCGCTAGTCGATTAAGATTATTGTGAGGTGATTGATAATACCAGGATGTTCTTCGGGAATATAAGTCCGGGTTATCAATTGGTTCCCGTTCACCTTGATTTATCAAAAGACGGAACAAAAACTCATAGGTATTTCTGTGGGAGACAGATTTATCTATTACCATAGACTTTTCTGTGTGATACATATTTGTTTATTAAAGTCTTCGACTTTGGGTCATAGCAAAGTTGTGGGTGAGATCAGTTAAGTGAATCAAGTACGTAGTATTCTGCTGGGATCAGAGACGTAAGGAATGCAACTGTACCTTGGATCAGTGTGAAATTGATTGGGGTTCAACTACAGTCCAGACCGAAGTTAGTTTCTAGTAGGCTAGTGTTTGTAGCGGCTTAATACAGTGTGTCTTCAATCTGGACTAGGTCCCGGGGTTTTTCTGCATTTGCGGTTTCCTCGTTAACAAAACTTATGGTGTACGTGTTATTTCTTTTCCGCATTATATTTTGTTATATAATTGAAATATCACAGGTTGTGCGTTGAATCGATCAATTGGAACTATATGTAGACAATATTTTAGCTATGAACGATAAGAAAATAACTCAACTAAACAGAAAGCATTTTACCAATATTTTAGTTTCTAGTAAGCTATATGTAGATCAATTGGAACTTCTGGTGTACGTGTTATTTCTTTTCCGCATTATATAGTTTCTAGTAAGCTATATGTAGACAATATTTTAGCTATGAACGATAAGAAAATAACTCAACTAAACAGAAAGCATTTTACCAAGAGTATACCTGATTATTAGCATGTCTTACTCAATAGGATTTTTTATGAGTAAGAATTCAACCATTGTGATTAATTAACACAAGTATGAGCTTTATGATCATCAAATGAATATTGTTCATGGTTAATCCTCTTTTTCGTTCAAATTTTGGGAGGAAACCCTTTTTGATGTAAAAAAGTATCATAAAACTTACTATCATCAAAGTATGAGACTAAGTTTGAATCCTTACCAGAATAAGTTTGTTTGGAGGATTTTGACAGCCCGTTGATAAGATCCTTGTATTGAGGTTGCGCTTCATGTCTCCACTGTTATTTTCACTTCCTAGCACCTATTTCACATCTTGAACATCATCCTTCACCTTAAGTTGAGAAGGACTTTTCTGAAATCTCCTTGACCGATTTGTATTAATGCTACAATTAGTTCGAACGTTCGAAGAGCAGATTGAACTGACTTTCCTGGAAGAATTCACAGGGTTAATACTAAAACCAATAGGTTTAGACATATGAATGTCAGTTACACCTTTGAGTATTAAATCCAAGGTGTGTTGAATTCGACCAAAATAATTGTCATTCAACCTCGGTTTGCTCTTCTGTTGAACATGTCCTTTTGAATCACAAAAGAGACATACTTTCTAATCACTGGAGTGATTAGAATGTGTAGGATTAGTAACATCATTAGAAGATTTCCTCCTTCCATGAGATGTAGTGATTCCTTGATTAGGGGAAGAAGCAACCACATCTTTAGCAAGTGGAAGGGTTTGTAGCTTAGCTTCTGAAAAAGGTTTCAATAGAGAAACATGATTACAAGTAGTCATATTTTCCATCATCGTTGTTGAATCAGAAGTGATTGGTATAGTGGACTCCGTAGAGCGTCCTTTACATTGATTAGAGAGATTACTCGATAGACGTTCTATTTCCAGGGCATCTCCTTGAGTTAAGCCTCGAGTAAGGTTCGAGATGAATAAAATACAACATTTTCCTCGGGAATGACCCTTAATTGGGAATCACGATATTTTATCATATAAATCATTGTATTGACCTTGTGTTTCAGCCTATTGATTTCAACTGTCTGATTGTATTCTCTTGGGTCGCTTCCCTTTCTACTTCAGAGTCAGACTAGTCAGTAAGATAGTCAAGGTAACATAATCCAATACTTGTCTGTTTCTTAGGAACAAAATATTCATCTATAGGGGAGATCGACAAGTCTTTCTCTTTAATAGATTTCAAAGAAACAAAACTTTTATCATTAGTGATGTGTTTGTCAGAGATAACACCACTGTCCATAGAGTAAGATTACTACAAACACAAACTTATGAGGTTTTAAACATGTTTTCCAGTTCTGATACCAATTGAAAAAGCGGGGGTCTAACAACCACACCTAAATATTTCGTTAGGAAATCTGTATGGACTAACTCCAATATAATTCCAAGAAAATCAACTAGACAGTCAGACTCAATCAAGAAAATATATCCAAGATTTATATCTCCATTTATCAATGTAATCATCAGATCAAATACATAGAATCCGTGAGCCTGATTATTATGAGAAACAACTTGAACGGTACCAAAGACCAACGTTCAAGTGTCAATCAATTTCATCAACAACCAAAGGTTGGATTTACCAATTGATTGAACTACTCCCAACCTGTGATATTTCAATTACATAAAAAAATATAATGCGTAAAATAATAACACAGACACCAGAAGTTTTGTTCATGAGGAAATCGCAAATACGGTAAAACCCCGGGACCTAGTACCGATTTGAACACCACACTGTATTAAGCCGCTACAGACTCTACCGTACAACAAGTTAACTTCGGACTGGAATGTAGATGAGCCCTAACCAATCTCACATTGATTAAGGTACAGTCGCGTTCCTTACGTCTCTGAACCCCAGCAGGACTCTACGCACTTGATTCCCTTAGCTGATGTCACCCACAACTAAGAGTTGCTACGTCCCAAAGTCGAAGACTTGATAAACAAATATGTCTCCCACAGAAAAGTATATTCTAACAGATAAATCTGTCTCCCACAGATATAACTACGAAGTTTTGTTTCATCTTTTCATAAATCAAGGTGAACAGGAACCAATTGATAATCCGGTCTTATATTCCCGAAGAACATCCTGGAAATATCAATCACCTCACAACAACTTAACTATATGGTAGTAGAACAAGTTATTGTGGAATCACAAAGAATGAGACGGACAACTTTGTGATTACTATTTATATCTTACCTATCAGATATAAATCTCGAGCAAATCTTAGAGAAGATAGTACTCAATACGATAGAACAAGTAAGATCAGAAAACGCAACTACGTAGAAAATAGTTGGGTCTGGCTTCAGAATCCCAATGAAGTATTTAAGTCGTTAGCCTATAATGGTTTTAGGAAAAACCTATGTTAAAGTAGAATCGAATTTAATCGCAACTAGTATCACCAAGGAGTTGCGGGGATTAGGTTTCCCAGTTGCTAGAGTTCTCCCTTATATAGTCTTCAAATCAGGGTTTGTAACTTTGTAACAAAGCAATCAATATTCACCATTGGATGAAACCTGATTTTAAGATTCAAGCTAATATCTTTCCACTATTATATGGTCTTAGCTTGTTACACAAAAATGAAATATACTTTCATTTAGATATGTGTAACCGTACCGAAACGTGTATATTGAGTTGGCTCAATAACAATTAACCGAAGTTAGCCATATGAACACTTTTGTGTTGATCATGTTCATCTTAACACTTCTATATCAAATGATAATCAAATGAATCTAATTATGTTAATCATAGATTTGTTCAATTGTTTATATTCTCATAGAAATATACAAGACACAATTGAAGCAAAATCGGATTGATTTAAAAGAATCAGTTCATGAACATTTTAGCCACTGTTTGCAATGATTGCATTCCTTTATTTATAAATGTATTTGTTCATGAGTATGAAAACATACTTAGCCGATTTTAGAACTTAACCACATAAGTTTGCAAACTTAAGTTCAGGACTTGATCCTTTCCGACAGTTCGCATACGGGTATGCATACTATCATTCCGGACCGAACTCAGGTGAATAAGTATGCAAATGGGTACGCAAACTTAGTTCTCGAACTTTTATGGTTAAAACCGTTTGCATACGGGTATACATACTTGGTTCCCGAACCTGAATCACTTTTACAACAGTTGGGATATGGGTATGCATACTGTGCTATATCCAGACAATGGTTAATCGTTCTAAACTCCCATTTCAATCATTGAAACATTCTTAGACGACGACAACAACTATCTCACACAAACTATTAGCTTATAAGCAATTTTCAAGTGATTGAATGATCAATACGAAATATTTCGAGTCTACATCAAATGACTGTCTCACACAAATCATGTAAGATGTTACAAGGCGATTTTCACATGATCATTTTTTGACTTTCGTCAAGAATAATGATGAGCGTAGTTAAAGAAAAAAGCTTTCAAACACATATTTCGAGAAAGATATAAGCGAGTTAAACTCAGCTCAAAATCAATAGGAGATAGAATATAATAAAATTTTGAGTGATAGATGAGTTCAAGTCTCCATATACCTTTTGTTGATGAAGTTCCACAAGCTCCCCTTAGTAGTTCTTCGTCTTCAATCGATGAACGTCGTGAAGTATAATGCTCAACTACACATTCTATCCTAATACGAGATATAACAATAAGTAGACTAGAAATCAAGACTTATAGTTTTGACAAACAAGCTTGAGGTAGCAACGCTTGCGAGTTCGACCGAGCAGTGCTCTAACATGTCAGTTACTGAATTGTCAGTTCTTTAGATGAACTTGAACACCAAAAAGTTACCGCATTCTTCCAAAGTCTTAGTAGCTTCTTTCACAATCTTTTGATTTCACCAGTCCAGCATAACTTCTTTCTCTACATCCCTAAACTCCTGATAGGCTGATACAGCCCTTTCAAAATTATTGTTGTCCTAAAAACAGATCTCCTTTTAAAGAAACCTGTTTTGAGGCATACTGATTTTTTTTAGGGTCACTAGATAAATAATATCATCACCCCTTATCCACCCATTTTTAATAACATCAAGTATACCCTTATTTAATTAGTGTCAATGATAATGATAAGATGTTAATGATTGTGATTAATTAGTGTTTTCAAAGATTGATTAATGTTAAGTAATTAGTATAAAAAATCAGTTTTTGGGGAGAGAGTTTGAGGTTTTGAGAGGAAGAAGAAGTGAAAAAAACCTAGGTTATAGAGATTTATGAGAAATCTGAGAATTTTGTGATTCAAAATAGGTGATGATGAACTTTATGCTAATAATACACATATATAGTTGTATAAGATGTTTAGTCTCCTTTATTTGGGTTGAATTCATCAAAATTTTGATTTTTTCGGAGATCTGTTTTGGTTTCGGCTGAAAACTAAAGGCTGAACTTTACGCGCGAAGAACCATTTGGCATATAAATTTAAAGTCGAACCTTATGTTTATTCTTTGTAGTTTAAGAGGCGACTTACAATATAATGTTCGACTCAAAATTTAGCAATACCAAAACCAGCCGAACATCAATGAATCTCTGAACCTATTCAAGTCAAAAGTTCGGCCGAAAACCAACCAGAGTCGAATCAGATGAACCTAATATTTCCCTAACAACAGCCTAGGTCCGCCTAATTATTCAAAATATTTGAACAACAGTACTATGTTCGGCTAATACTTGGACATCCATTATAAGTCGAACCTAAAATTAGCAACTTTATGAAACTGAAGTCTTAAGTTTGGCTGAAAGTCAGCAATTTCGAATCAGCCGAACCTAAATGTATTTCAAACATTATGTTAATTGCAAATTGGAGATCAATTATTAGTCGAATGTATACCTAGCAATTTTAAGGAACTCAAGTCAAAAGTTAGGCTGAAAATATAGAAAAATCGAATCAGACGAACTTAATGATTTTTTAAACTATAAACTAGGTTCGGATCAAAATTAATATCTGTGGATCACCCGAACTGTTCTTTTGAAACACACAAAAATGAGAACGAAGGTAGTTTAGTTTTGGATTTTGCAACAGTTTGATATCTCTAACAACACTTCGTTTTACTGATGATTTTACAATTGTGACTTTAATCAACGGTCAAAGATTTATGAGCAAACGATTAATCGACAACGAAAAGAAATTCAAACGCTTTGAGAGGGAGAATAAGAGAAGAATAATTATACTGATTTTGATTTTGATTAGTTTATGTTTATGATTTTGATTAGTTTAGGTTTAAGTAATTTAAATAGTTAAGGGTAACTTAGTAATCTACTCATTGTTAGGACACCCCTTATAAGCATACCCTAGATGGTATCATCATTTGGTATGCCTCAAAAAAAATAAAAAAATAAAATAAGAGGAGTATGCCTCAAAACGGGTTTCCTTTCGAAAGAACGGTTTTCTGGGGACCATGGTTCTTTTTTTAGCAAGACATTTAGAAGTAAAGTGAAGACACCCCTTATCCAAATATTTATGTTAATACCAAAATTTCCCTTCCTAATTAAGTTTGTGTAATGATTAGTTGGTGTACTCATTAGCTAGTGTAATTAAGTTAGGTTAATTAGTGATTAGTGCAAGATCAAATCAATATTATTTTTCTTAAAATTAAGTTATTGAGGGAAGAAGAAGGAGAATATAAGAGTTGAAAAAACTCAATTATTTATTTTATTTTTTGAATCCGAACCTTCAAACCACCTAAGCATACTTCAAATTTAGTTTTTTGTTGTTTGAATATGCCAAAATTTTCTGAAAATGAGAAATTTTATAGCTTGATTTGGGTGAAATCAAACAAGTTCGGCTACAAGATTTGAAGAACACGTAGTTCGGTTAATGTTCATGAAAACGCAGGTAGCCGAACTTAGTTTTAATGGAGTTTTTTTCTTTCAGAGAAAAGTTCGGTTAGGAGAAAAATATTGCGATATAACCGAACTAAATATATAGAGAACTCGGTTAAAAGAAAACAAATTGCTACGTAACCGCACTCAATATATCGGATTTCAGAGAAAAGTTCGGTTAGGAAATTAAAAAGTTCAGTTAGGAGAAAAGATTTGCGATGTACCCGAACTAAATATATAGAGAATTCGGTTAAGAGAAAAAAATTGCGACGTAACCGAACTCAATATATATGATTTCAGAGAAAAGTTCGGTTAGGAAATTAAAAAGTTCGGCTAGGAAATTAAAAGTTCGGTTAGGAAATATTTTTTTGGGAAACAACCTAATTGTTCTTCATGTTCTTCATTTCCAGCAAAGCTAGTTCGACAAAGTTTTTCCACAAAATTCCTAACCGAACTTACTACTGTAACTTCCATTTTCAACCTATTTTGATGACTACTACTCAAAATTTTCAATCAAAAACGAATTAGAAGTAATGATTTTGTGGGAAAATACTTATGAACGGGTTTCTTTACAAAAGATTGATTAATCGACGATAAAAATTCAATGAATCGACAATGATAAAAATTTGATAATTTTGATTAGATTTGTATATGATCATGTTTAGATGATCATAAATTGATGAAGAAGAGAAGAAGAAAAGTTGTAGAATAGAGGAAGAAGAAGTTGTAGAGTTATAATTTTAATTAGATTAAAGGGTAAACTAGTCATCTCCACTTTTTAGGACACCCCTTATAACTAAGGAGCGGATGGCCTATCAAATCATGGTCCCCTAAAAAAAACAGTGGTGCCCAAAAAATCGTTCTTTCGAAAGTCTTTAGGAATATTGAGCCCATCTATAAAGGGTGTAAAGTTTAATGGGCTGGTTGTCATACTGAGTACGGTTGCAGAGTAAGGAGTTGGCAAGTGGCAATGGGCAGGATGATAACCAAATCCGTCATTCCGTTAAGACATTCTTTTTGAACGATTTTTTTGGGACCATGGTTTTTTTGTGGGGACCATTGTTTTATTTTGGGTAAGACATTAGAATTAAATCTAGGTCACCCCTTATCTAGATATTTACATTAATACCTAAATTACCTTCCTAATTAATTTTGGGTAATGATTAGTTAGTGTAATGTTAAGTTAAAGATAATTAGTGACATTAAAAAATCAGATGTTTTTTTTTAAAGAAATAGAATTATTAAGAGAGTAAAGTTACAGAAGATGAAGAAGGAAAACATGAAAAACGATGGATTTTACCAACCACAATCGGAGGAAGAGTATTTGGGTACCCAGGTATCCTTCAAACTTAGATAATGTTTGTCGAATTGTTCCAAATTTTCAAAAAAATGTAAATTTTTAGAGTAGATTTGGGCTTGTTCGGCTACCTTATGTGAAGAACAGGTTACCGAACTCATCTGAAAGTGTAGTTCGGTTACTTTTTCCAAACACGCAGGTTACCGAACTCGCTCTTTAATGGAGGTTTTTAGTCGTTCGATTAACAGACATGTTACCGAACTTTGTTTGTAGGATTTACAGAGTCATGTTCGGTTGGTTCGCAAACTTTAACATAACAACATATCTAACCGATTTCCACATGTATGCAATTAGTGAAGAGTTCGGTTTGTCAAAAAAAATTTGCGAACAAACCAAACATAGTGGGAAAAATAACACAGTTCGGTTACATTGTTTTTTTTTTTGTTTTGTATTATGGGTAGAGTTTGGTTACTAACTAGTTTTAGAATTTTTTGCGAACCAACCGAACAGAGTGGGAAAAGTTCGGTTGAATGAGAACTCAACATAGTGGGAAAAATTGCACAGTTCGGTTACATTGGATTTTTTTTCTTTTTGCAATATGGATAGAGTTTGGTTACTAGATAGTTTTAGAAATTTTTGCGAACCAACCGAACTCGCAGTTCGGTAACCTAATTTTAAATCATATTGCACCGCATTGTTCTTCTTGTTCTTCCTTTCAGGAAGTTCGGTTAAGAAACTAGGATTTTTGTGAAACGCGTCCTAACCGAACAAAGCACTGTAACTTCCATATGAACCATATTTTGATGATATCTACAAGTAATGGGGAAGAAGAGAAGAACATGAGAAAAGAATAATTTTCAATCGAACGAGGAACGTCAAGGAAAGAGAGAAGAAGAAGAGAATAATTTATTTTTTTCAAAACTAAAAAATTTCGATTCCCCTCCTATTTTTGTTTTTGATTTTGATTTTGATAATAGATTCATTTAGATTAGATGTATATGATTAGATTTATATAGTTATTAGGTTAGTTTTAATTTAAATTAAAGTAAAGGGTAAATGTGTTTTTACCTAATTTTAGGACACCCCTTATAAGTATAGGGAGGTTGGCCTAATAAGACCATGTCCCTGTAGGTACACATTTCATCTTCCGCCACGTATCCACAAAGACACACGTGGAGGACATGCGGCTGAGAGCATCAAGATATGATATCACACGTGGACAGCCAAGAGACGCGCCTTGTCAAGATAGCGTCGCCACCCACCAGATCCAACGGTAGAGGATCGAGGAGACAGAAACACTAGAACACTGCGAAGCACCGTAGGATAACCCAAGAGTCACTTTATCCTATCCCCAGAAAGATCTAAGATCTACGGCTGGGGATAGTCAGACTGACGCAGAAAAGATAGGGGCAGAGGACAGCTGTCTACCGCGGACAGACATCTCAACTACCCGCATTGAATACCCTCAAACAACATACGTGTCAGTCAGCCTGTATTGGAAGCGCAGATAATACTGCGTATCCAGACAGAACACGCAGATGCAGCCGAGAACACGAAGACTTCTGCGTGAGTGGCACAAAATACAAGAGGATAAGGTTATAACGGGCTTCATAAGTGGACCCCACGTAACCTCCCTATAAATACCCCTCTCCCCCAAGTGAAGAGGGGGGGCGAAAAATATTGAGAGGAGAATAGGAGAGAGACAGAGAGATAGAGAAAGTGTAAGTGAAGTTCCACCTGCTACGCAGGCTTATGTTGATCTCAAAGTCATTCGACTATTTCTGTAACCTTCATACATATAATGAAAAACCCAAACCCGCAGACAGAGAATCATATAAGTTAATCGTTTCGTCTATGTTCATGCATTTATACTTTATATGTTCAATTCGATACTTATGGTATATCATGTTCGTACATTTTATACTTCATCCACTATTTATCTTATTGTATGAGCTACGAATAATGATTGTAGTTGATGAGACGAGGAAGAGTAATAGAACTCTGAGTCAAGGATTCGACATAACCAAGGCACAGCTTATTTACTGTATTGTCATGAGTCTGCGCGCATTATTTGTGAATACTCAGATGACATTGATCTCTGTGTTCACAATCTGGCGCTAGAAACAGGAATTTTCATCCCGGTAAAAGATTTATCTTCTCCTGTGACTTGTTTCAGGCTTCGTTTTCTGAAAATAATGTTGTATGGAACACTACGGTTTTTTCCATTCATGATTTCAAAAACCCAAATTTTTAACAGATCCGCGTTTATCTAGGTAGATCTGATTCTTCATGCATTCTCTAAGTTTTCACATCTTTGAAAACCAAAATTATGAACAGATCCGCGTTTACCTAAGTAGATCTGATTTTTTTCATGCATTTTCTAAGTTTTCACATCTTTGAAAACCAAAATTATGAGCAGATCCGCGTTTATCTAAGTAGATCTGATTTTTCATGCATTTTCTAAGTTTTCACGTCTTTGAAAATCAAAACTTCGAACAGATCTGCGGCCATCTACATAGATGGGCGCCTTTCGTATCTTCAAGATTTTACACCTTTGAGAACTCAAAACGCTAATATATATCACGTGAGGCCCATTGTCTTCGTGATTTTTTCTCTCTCTTTCAGGAAAATATTAAAAGATGGAGAAAAACAAAGATGCCGGGAAGGAAAAAGCTTCGTCAAAAGAGATGCCAAGGACAACCCAAGTGGTAACTAGGAGTAAGCAGAGAGGTGAAAAGCTGAAGGCAGCGGATAGGGCACAGGATAATGCAGAAAGTACGGCCCCCATCAATGCCAACATCATCGCAGCAAACGCAGTAAATGTCGCGGCAGCCAAAGCAGAAGCTTCAAGAGCTGGCGGATCCAAAGTTGGAGCTCCCAGAGTAACCAATGCTCAACTATAGGAACATCAGGAAGTCGTAGTAGAGTCAGGAATACAACAACCCCTCTATGGGATGCCCTTAACCAACGAACAGAATATACCTTTTCCGGCCAAGCAACTGCTTCTAATAGCAGGTCAACCCTCACAACAACCGTCGGGGTCCCAAGGTGCACGGTTAGATCCACAAGAACCAGTAATACAGATCGTGGATGAGGAACAAACCATAGCCGCTGATGAGCAATTGCGGGCAGGAACACCAAATCAAGGGTCAAATCATTCCGCTCAGATGATGGCCGAGCTGACAGAATTAAGGAAGAACCAGAAGGCATACGCAGATGTTGTGGCGATATTAGCACAAGAGAACCAAACACTCAAGGAAAAAATCATTCATAGCGCAGAGGTAGAAAACCAACACGGCGAAGCTAAATCCAATGCTGTAGCACCTAATCAAGACAGAAGAATGGTGATCGCAAACAACCCGCTTCCATTGAACCGAAGAGGAGCAAGGAGCAGCCAAAGATCAGACCCTGATTACAATCCCGAGAACTCGGACTGCTATGACGGTACCACCCTCCTAAGAGCAAAATCTACCATTCATGAAGAGCACCAGATCGCAATGGAAAATATGCGTGCTGAGATGCTGGCAGAAATCAAGGAGCTAAAGACTAGGCAGGGAGGCGGAAGACTAAAGCAAGTGATGAAGGAAGCAAACACTACCCCGCTGACTCCACACTTGGTCAGGGCTTCCATACCGCAGAAGTGTTCGGTTCCTGCTTTCGATTGCTATGACGGATCAACTGATCCTGCGGCTCATCTTCGATACTATAATCGAATGATGGACCGTTGGGATAACGAAGACTCCATACTGTGTAGATACTTCCCATCAAGTTTAAAAGGGTCCGCGTTGTCATGGTTTGATAACTTGCCATCAAACTTCATCGACTCCTACGACCAACTCACGGAAAAATTTCTAGCAACATACATGTACAACAAGGTTGTCAATACCGGCATGGACAAACTATTCTCGCTGGAGATGAAATACAAAGAGACCATCAGAGAATATACTAATAGATGGCACAAGCAAGCTATTGGCAACGTAGATTCCGTGGTTAGTATCAACTGCTACAAATGGGGGATGGACAGGATGAGTCCTTTATTTGTCGAGATCCACAGAACCACCCCTACCACCGAAGGAGATCTCCGGATAATCATAGAAAATCATGCAAGGTTATAAGAAATTCAGCGTGAAAATCCCGGAGCTCATACTTAACGTCCCACACGCACAAATTCCGTGGATCAAGCCAACGGGTCCAAAAGAGGAATCACAGAAGAACGTCCCAAAGAAGAAAGGAAAGAACGAAGGGATGATAGACGAAGAGGTGATCGAAAATTTGAAGATCAAATCTATACCAAGCTGAATACCAGTTATTCGTGCATCCTGAGAGAGATCAAATGGAGAGAGAACTTCGATTGGCCATGGTCCAAGGGAAAGCAGCCTCCTAGATCAGAAAAATCCAAGGAATACTGTGAATACCACTGTTTCAACGGTCATCAAACAGAAAAATGCAAAAATATCAAGATAATGATTCAAAAACTAATCGACGCAGGAGACCTGAAGCAATATATATGGAAGATTGATAACGAAGATAGAACCAAGAGAGGCAAGCAGGTTCAATTACCAGAAGGCAACCGCACCCTCAACACGATTTCATGCTCAGAGATTCAAGGACCATCCCTAACCGCCCAGATTGGGAAGAGACTGAGAAAACAATTCGAAGATTATTGTGAGCTTTATAAGATCGATGGGAAAGAGGTAAACGAGCATGAACAATGGATGGACGCGCCTATGACTTTCGATGCAGACGATGTGGAAGAAGACATGGAAGACCATAATGATCCTCTAGTCCTCGCACTCCCAATAACAAGGTGCAATGTCAAGAAAATTCTCATCGATGGAGGAAGCTCAGTCAACGTCCTGTTCTATGACACGTTCAAACGTATGGAACTCAACGACGAGCAACTGCTGTCATCTTACTACACCATCTACGGATTCAACGGCGCAGCTACAAAGCCCCTAGGGGACATTGTCTTATAAGTAGATGCAGGGCCCATGAAAGTGGACACTCGATTCAGCGTCGTAGATGCACCTTCACCTTACAACGCCATCATCGGAAGAAGATGGGTTCACAATCTCAAGGGAGTAGCGGCAACCTACCATCAATATCTCAGATTCCCAACACCCCAGGGACTCATGGAAATTAAAGGAGACCAAGTAAATGCGCGGGAATGTCAGACCTTACAGAATCAAATCAATAATGAGCGGGAAGAAAAGCATCAGTCCCGAAGAGCCAAAAATAAGGAAATAACCATGGATACATATCTGGAAGAAATCTTCGGAAAAAGCCTTCTGAACGTAAGCACCACTGGAAGCGTAGAAGCCAGCACCTCCGCGACAAAAGAAGACGGTGAGCCCACCAAATAGAAATCAAAGAATGTTCCTCCCTTGGGGGAACCAAAACCCACGTTTACACCTGTCGAAGCAGCTAAAGAAGTCAACATAGGTACTGAGGGAAACCCGAAGATTATCAGAATAGTCACCTTGATGGATGAAGAAAGAGAAGCCGCGCTAATCAAACTTCTAAAGGAATACACGGACATCTTTGCGTGGAAATTGGGGGACATGCCGGGAATTGACCCAAAGTTAGTTCATCACGAACTTCGAATAAAACCAGGTACGCCCCCCTTTTAGGCAGAAGGTGCGCAAATTAGCTCCAGAATACAATCGAGCAATTGAAGTGGAACTCCGCAAATTACTGTACGTAGGATTCATCAAAGAAGTTAAGTACCCAACATGGATCTCTAACATGGTCATCGTACCGAAGAAAAATGGTGGAGTATGCATCGACTTCACCAACCTCAACAAGGCTTTCCCTAAAGATAGCTATCCACTGCCAAGCATTGACCAACTTGTCGAGGCAGTTGAAGGATACGAAGAAATGTCATTCATGGATGAATACTCTGGATACAATCAATTATTCCTAGCAGAAAAAGATCAGCAACATACAACATTCTATACACCACACGACCTCTATTGCTATGTAAGA
Organism: Papaver somniferum; assembly: GCF_003573695.1. Lineage (NCBI taxonomy): Eukaryota > Viridiplantae > Streptophyta > Magnoliopsida > Ranunculales > Papaveraceae > Papaver > Papaver somniferum. The sequence continues at coordinate 4,558,750 of NC_039359.1, forward strand.
ATGCCCTTTGGACTGCGAAACGCAGGGGCAACCTACCAAAGAATGGTGGATGCAATTTTCAAACCATGGATTGGAAGTATGCTGGAAGTATATGTGGATGATATGCTCGTTAAAAGCAAGCTGCGCAAAGATCATCACCAAGACCTAAAAGATATTTTCCAAGCAATGAGAGTGCACAACATGAAGGTAAACCCAGAGAAGTGCACTTTTGGTGTCACTTCCGGAAATTTCCTCAGATATTTGGCGACGAAGAGGGGCAATTAAGTCGATCCCGCTAAAATTGAAGCCATCGTAAGAATGCCATCCCCAAAGAATTCAAAAGAGGTTCAGAAACTCAATTGTTCGATGGCTGCGCTGGGGAGGTTCATATCCAAGTCCTCGGATAGATGTAAGCACTTTTTTAACATTCTCAAAAAAGGAAGCAAATTCGAATGGTCGACAGAGTGCGAGGAAGCTTTTCGAAATATCAAAGAATACCTGGCTGAGATCCCTATATTACAAAAACCAGACCCTGATGAAGTGTTGGCACTATACATAGCAGCAACAGAAGATGCAGTCAGCGCAGTATTGGTTAAAATCAACACGAAGATATAGCAGCCCATCTATTACATCAGCAAGACTCTGAACGCAGCAGAAAGGAACTACACGAAGATCGAGCAGCTCATCTTGGCATTAGTATGGGCAACCCTGAAACTCAGAACTTACTTTTTGACTCACTACGTCCGCGTACCATGCAAAGCTCCGCTAGAAGCAGTCCTTAAAAACACAGGAAAAGTAGGCAGAATTGCAAAATGGAATACACACCTAGATCAATTCAATATCATCCATGAGCTACAACACTCTCAGAAGTCACAAGTACTAGCAGATTTCCTAGCAGACTTACCATTGGATAACTGCGAAGAAGTCATCACCGAAGGACGAAAGGCAGAAGGACTGCCAGAAATGGACGAAGGTAAAGACCCTATAGACATCTTGGAACCAAAAAATCCTAGGAAATGGGAAGTCTTCGTAGATGGGTCGAAAAATAAAGAAGGGGCGGGGATAGTCATCGTAATCACCACCCCAACAGGAGACAGGATCATACATGCTTTCAGGTTAGAATTCAAGGGGCATACCAACAACATATTTGAATATGAAGCAGTGGTGCATGCCCTTCAGTTGATAATAGAAATGGGCATAACTGACGTGCGTCTGACAAGCGATTCACAGCTGGTCATTCGACAAATAGGGTTGCAATATAATGTTTATGACAGAACATTGTCAGCATACATGGAATTGGTGCAAACACTGGCATCACAAATCCCAAACATCAAATTCCGACACCTGGCAAGGAAGGAACTCAGGCACGCGGATTCCCTGGCCTACATATCATCGATCCTCAGAAATGAGGACGTCAAAGCAATCAAAGTAACCAGGATTTACGAGCTTTCAATTGATATTCAAGAACTCTGCGCTGCACAGCAGAGGAACCACGCAGAAGAAGATATTGCAGATGATGACGTGGGAGAATTCATCGCGGATGATTTCCAAGAAGACGACATCATGGCTAAGGAAGATCAAGATGAAGACTTCAGCAAAGAAGAAGATTGGAGATCTGAGATTCATCTTTTCCTAAAAGAAAGAATACTACCCTCGGATCTAAAGCAAGCCAGAAAAATACAGTCAAAGGCAGGAAGATATGATCTGAGAAAAGAAATTTTGTACAAAAAATCTTTTCTCGGACCATTATTACGTTGCCTATCCAGATCCGAAGGACATTTGATTTTGAAAGACATACACCGCAGCGACGCATGAAATCACAGCGGAATGAGATCCCTAGCAGATAAGGCGAAAACTCAAGGATATTACTGGCCAACAATGATACGAGACGCTGCAAGAATGTCACGAATATGCGAAGAATGCCAGCGTTTCGCCAAAAAAATCCACGCACCCGCAACAGTGTTGAACCCAATAGACAGCCCTTGGCCATTCTTAAAATGGGGCATAGACATCGTGGGTCCCCTAATCGAAGGATCAGGGAAGAGAAGATTCTTGATAGTGGCCACGGACTATTTCAGCAAATGGGTAGAGGCTAAAGCCCTAGCAAGGATTCGAGACGCAGATGTCTTCACATTCATTTCTCAAAACATCATTTGCAGGTTTGGCATACCAGCTGAGATTGTATCTGAAAATGGCAAGCAATTTCAGGGAAAAAACATCGACTTACTCTTCGATACTTTCAAAATTTGAAAGAACAAGTCAACACCAATTTACCCTCAAAGCAATGGTCAGGCAGAAGCCACAAACAAAACCCTCGCACTCATCCTCAAAAAGCAGTTGGACGAATACAAGAAGCGCTGGTGTGAGAAACTACACAACGTTTTGTGGGCTTATAGGACAACTCGAAGATCAGCCACGGGAGAATCCCCATTCTTACCCACCTATGGAGCCGAAGCTATTATCCCAACAGAAATAATCATGCCAACTACGAAGACTGAAGCATGGGAGAAGAACCTCACAGCGGACATGATGTTGGAAAGGTTGGATGATGTAGAAGAGAGGTGGGAGGCAGCACTAAAAAAAATGGAAAACTATCAAAGGAAACTATCAAGGGAGTATAATAAGAGGGTTAAGCTTAGAAATTTCGTAGAAGGGAAGTATGTGCTGAGGACCATTCCCCAGTACCAACGAAAAAAGAAGTGGGGCAAATTAGCACCAACATGGGGGGACCCTTCGTCATACATGATGTTGCAGGAAATGGGTCTTATTATCTGCGCAACCTAAAAGGGGAGATCCTCAAACACCCATGGAATGCAAAATATCTCAAGCCATACTACCCGTAGAGGGAAACGCAGACCTGCATCTGCGTGAAGAGCGCCAGAAGAAGAAAACGACGCTTGCGATCGACATGTTTCTATCTCTGGGAGAGGAATAACAAACCTCAACCTATCAATCAAGCAAAATTTTGGCAAAAAATAGTCACAATACATGGAGCAACATAGTAACAAGACGACTGCGTGTAAATATAACACCTCACGAGAACCCTACACCTGTAAATACAGCCTCCGCGTCAATACTTCATCCTCCTGTTTTTTACTATTTGCTACCTCAGAGGTTCCATCAATGGAATTACTTTAAATGTAACTCAACAAACTGAATAGACACTTTAACCCTCTTTCACCCGTGGACGTAGACACTCTGCTGTCTAACCACGTAAACACTGGTGTTAATTGTTGTTCTATTTTACTTGGGGAAAGTAGTCACCTACAATCTCTCGGGACTCCCCTATCAGCGTCTATAAGTGTAGGACCATGGGGAAGGCATCCAGCAGAAAGAGATACCCAACCAATCTTATGGCAGCAGGTTGACGAAATGAACGTACATCCCAAACAACTCATATCCTAGAACGCTGCCCCGACCCCCACCGTCTGGGAATCCTCTGGCCCAGGATTATCCAGCGGGGTGACAGGTCTCAATACGTTCACGAAGATACACATATCTTCGGGTTCGCACTCAAACACTTCACTTACACATATCTTTCACCCGTGGACGTAGACACTCTGCTGTCGAACCACGTAAACACTGGTGTTAATTGTTGTTTTATTTTACTTGGGGAAAGTAGTCACCTACAATCTCTCGGGACTCCCCTATCAGCGTCTATAAGTGTAGGACCAGGGGGAAGGCATCCAGCAGAAAGAGATACCCAACCAATCTTATGGCAGCGGGTTGACGGAATGAACATACATTCCAAACAACTCATATCCTAGAACGCTGCCCCGACCCCCACCGTCTGGGAACCCTCTGCCCAGGATTAGACAGCGGGGTGACAGGTCTCAAGACGTTCACGAAGATACACATATCTTCGGGTTCGCACTCAAACACTTCACTATCCCTGATTACATTCAGTTATATTCCAAATTAACCATAACAATGATCAATTCATTAAAAGTTGATTACATGCTTGGAAATGATACACGGAAACAAGAAAATACAAAAGGAATCTCACGAAGCCTCATAATCAACAAATATCAACTCTCTACAAAAATCTACTTGGATGGTTCAACCCCACCAGCAGGTTTAGCAATCTTCCCCTTCTGCGTTGAAGGTACGCTCCCACCCGAGGAAGGCTCTGAAGAACCAGATGTAGGGGCAAGGGTTTCTCACGGCGCGGATAGCTATTGATAAGGCCATGCTCGGTCTTAAGATCATACTCGATGCTATCCAGAATTTTGTTAGTCTCTTCCATTAGTTGACATCGAGCCTTGTACGCAATAACAGTATTCATCATCTCAGCCTTTGACAACAACGAGGAAAAACGACTCACTTCCTTCGAAGCGGCTTGGGAAGCCTCGTCCCTTGCTATAGCTAAACCTTTATGATAATTAATCTGACTTTTCTGATGCACTAATTGAGATTGAGCCTCCGCAAGCTCTTCATTTGCAGTGCGAAGCTGTCCCTGGAGCTCTGCAAGGAAAAGAAAAATGCAGATGGTTAGGTCCAGGAAATTACAGAATCACACTCGATAATATAAGCATATACCTTCGACTCTCTCCTAACCTATTTCATATTCATTAGCAACAGCATCACGGGCTTCATCAAAAAAAATCATACTCATCTGACAACTTCTTATAATCCGCTTGAAGGGTTGAAAGGGCGTACTGACTCGCATCTAATTCTACCTGTTTCATTGAATCCAAGTGACGAAGATGGTTGCCTCATTGTTTAAACCCTCCAGACCCTTGTTGAGCCGATACATATTTACTTCAATATTTCTCTCAGACTCAGCTTGGCGTACCACATCTTCCCTAGACGCAGCTAAAGCTTTGCTGAGAGCACCAGCCTCAGCCCTAGCGTCATCTCTCTCCCTAGCAAGACGCTGAATGTAATCTTTAACATCAGAAGACTGAGAAGAACGAGCTTGACGCAATTCTTCTTCCAAGATATTGATTTTAGCTTCCAATGATGAGACATGTTCTCGGAATTCACGAAGATTATCACGCGTCCACAACAACATTCCATCAAACAAACGACGATCATTGTTATATTTGTTCTGCATATCAATCATTTGGACTCGTCTGACCCGCCACTCCTCTGCCAGAGAATTATGTTCATCGGCACGAGCATTCCACTTATCAGCCTCGCTCTTTATCTTCTCTACCAACTCTGCGATACGAGATTTCTGACGCTCTTTCCGAAGCCATACTAACTCAGGAACTCTACCCACTGAAGATAGGGTGGGGGAGGGAGACTCAGACAGAACAGTAATCACAGTGAAGGACAACAACAAGGAAGAGAACAGATAATCAAACCTGTAACAGCCGAAGAATTCTTCTTGGCCTCTTCCAACTCACTACGATCCACAACAAGATCCATGCCAAGCTTCTCCTCCTCCTTGCCTTGTTGCTCCTTAGCCTTGAGGAGACTCTTCAAATCACATATCTCCCTATCCCTATCAACAATGATAGTCTCAGCCGCAGTAAGATCCTCTTCCCGAAGACGAAGCTTAGCCCCCAATTTAGGGGATTTGGCCTTAAAAAACTGGTACAACATGTGATTGCAATGCTCACTCCTCATAATCTGCGAATAAGAAGATTAGAACACCCTGACTCTAAAAATTGCTAAAAGTTGATACCAGGCAAAATGATAAGAGAACTCACCTCTAACATCCGTTGTTGGGGAAATCCATACTGATACCCATCATCCAACGCCATCATATCAGCAACAGTCGAGGGAGCGTCAACTACTAGAGCAGACTCCAAGGCCCGAAGATTCTTATCCCACGCTTCTGCAACCTGGTCTTTGGGAGACAATTGCATCATCTTACGGGTATAAGCATCAGATTTCTTCTCACCCTCCACCACAGGAGCTGGATTGGGTACGAACATCAAGTTCTTCTTTTTAAACCAAGCTAAGATGACATCATCACCCTCAAGGATCAGTGACTGAGGAAAATCATCTCCAGAAGACCCAACCGAGGCCTTACCCATGTCCGTGAATTTAGCACCCGAAGAGTTCGAGGCTACTCCCGCATCCAAATCTGGAAGGTCTCTAGCACCGCTCCCCTATGGAACATCACCAGCATCCACGACTCCCTTGCCCTTTCCGTCCGCCTTGTTAGAGTTACCAAGCACATACCAATCATCGTTTGGGGAAAGCAGGTTGAACTCGGAAGCCAGGCCCAGGGCAGCGTTTATGTAAAAACTATCCTTCGCAGAATAAATCCGACCAAAGGAAAACTCCTGAGACATAGCAGGAATTTCACCACCAACACCATCATCACCAGCATCACTGCAACCCGCAGGATTAGCTTCGACACCAGCATCATGACAACCTGCGGGATTAATTTCACCACCAATACCGCTTCCACCAGCGATAGTATTCCCTTCAACAAATTCTTCATCATCATGACCTGGAGGGGATGTATCAGTACGCTCTTCCATATCAGACATATCTTCATCCTCTCCAAGCTCAGTCACAGGACTGTTAACTTCTTCATAAACCTCCGCCTCCTCGATTATTGCAGAGGTAGACTGCTTGGGATTTATCCTCCTTTTCTTCGTCGCCTAAAAAGACAAGGCACAAGAATAAAAAACCCCGACTTTGAAAAGAATTAAAACTGCCTCAACTAAAGGACAAGGCATATGGAAATCTTACCTTGACAACCGCAGCATTCTTCGCCTGAAGATCAGCATCGGAACTCTCTTCGTCATCTCCATCAACAACATCAAGGGCATATTGGAAATTCATACCCTCAAAATTCAAATGCCAAGGACGAAAATTCCCATAACGAGCAGGAGGAGCCGCACGTATCTAGCTATCTGCGGTAGGACGCCATCCTTGCGGACCTGGAACCCACCCCCAAGTCCAGGGACCAACAACCTCAATAACAGTTGCGTGTCATTCATAGTCATGATCACGCTTGATCTGCTCACGAGTAGGAAACATCATTTTGTTAGTAGAATTCTCTGTACCCGGGACGTACTTCACCTTAGCACCACTTACTTCACTCAGAAGGCGGATCTCACCACGAGGAGCGGCAATATTACGAAGACTCACACTCCACGGTTTACGGTTCGTACTGTTAACATAGTCACCGAAAGACTTGTTAAAATTCTCAGGCGTATACCACTCACTTTCCTCAGGATTGGGAACATAAAGAGTCATCATTGTCTCTCCTTTGCTCCGAAGATAACACTCCCTTAGTGCACGAAGATAATTCCCATGAAGTTGGGAAATAGAGCGACAGTGTGTGTTCTTCGAAGAACCCTCTCGACCAGCCATCACATCATAATAAAAAGAATCCCCAGACTTGTACAAAGGCAACATAAGACCCGCTTCAAAGGCCCCCACCGTGGTCAGCAGATGAAATTCATCAAACTTATATGTCGATATCATCTCATAAGTAATATCATCATCAGCAGCGTAAAAACGAACATCGAATAGCTGAAGACCATGCTTTTCCTTGAAAAACTCCAGATCAATATGTTTGAAGGTCACTTTCTTCTCCCCGACAACGACGCTACGTATTTCCTGAGAAATATCTTCCTCCTCCACGGGATCAGGCGCAGAAACCTTCGAAGGGTTTCTCTCGGAAGCTTTCCTCTTAGGATGAACCTTAGATACATCAGTCTTCGAAACCACTTCTTTTGAAGACCTCCCCTTGGGTTGAGACACTGGAGGGGGAGGTAGAGGATGTTGATGAGACGCGGAAGGAGGCGCCACTGACCGAAGAGGTAGTACATTCCGCGTTCTCTTAGGATCATCACGCGGATTAACCAAGGGACGAGAAACAACATACCTGGAGCTAGGAACCTCTTTTGGCCGGTACCCCTTCTGCGTATTCCCTCTATGTGACTCACCCCTCTTAGAAGCTAAGTGCCTCTGACCAGAAGAAGACGAAACCCTATGAACGCGGGCATCACCTTGGGAAGATTTAGACGAACCTCCACCAGGCGGAGAAACATCAGGATCCCTACGCGGAGGAGATCTACGCGGACTAGGCGGTGGAGTTTGATAAGAAACCCGCGGACGGTCAGCCATGTCTGCGTAGTACACAAACAAGTTTCAGATTTCCGCGGAGACAAAACGAAAATAAAAAAAACCGAATTTCATCCAGTTCTTCATAATCATGAACCAGATGGAAAATAAGGGGAAATAACAAATAGCGGCAAGCATGCACGAAGGAAGATATCATTACTGTTTGTAATGACAAACAGGGGAAATCATACACACATCTATATATATGTTCTTCATCACAAACACATATAGCAACAACAGAAAACGAATATATTTTTCAAAAGATAATCAAACACAATAGAACCACTTACCTATAAAGAAAAAATCAGGGTCGTGAAAAAAGCCTCGACGAACAACAACAGCAGCAGAAAGCTTCGAGGAACAACAACATCAGCAGCAGAAAGCTTCGAGGAACAACAACAACAGCAACAGAAAGCTTTAAGGAACAACAACAGCAGCAGCAACAAAGACAAAAACAACAGTAGCAGCAACAATAATTAATAACAAGGAAACAAAAGCAGAGAACAAAAATTAAAGTTCTGAGGATAGAGAAGGAATGAAATTTATGACTAGAGAATTTTCATATTCCTTCTCATATATATGTACAAAGAGAAATAAAACCGCCCCACTACCCAAGAAGAAGTTATTGCAAATAGTGGGGAACATGCCCTAAAATCTAGGAAAATAATAAAGAGAAGATGAAGAGAGTAACACGTTTTTTCTTCCCACTTCGACTAACCGCCCAGTAGGATGAAAAAGGGCAAATTGTAGGTACACATTTTATCTTCCGCCACGTATCCACAAAGACACACGTGGAGGACATGCGGCTGAGAGCATCAAGATATGATATCACACGTGGACAGCCAAGATACGCGCCTTGTCAAGATAGCGTCGCCACCCACCAGATCCAACGGTAGAGGATCGAGGAGACAGAAACACTAGAACACTGCGAAGCACCGGAGGATAACCCAAGAGTCACTTTATCCTATCCCCAGAAAGATCTAAGATCTACGGCTGGGGATAGTTAGACTGACGCAGACAAGACAGGGGCAGAGGACAGCTGTCTATCGCGGACAGACATCTCAACTACCCGCATTAAATACCCTCAAACAGCATACATGTCAGTCATCCTGTATTGGAAGCGCAGATAATACTGCGTATCCAGACAGAACACGCAGATGCAACCGAGAACACGAAGACTTCTGCGTGAGTGGCACAAAACACAAGAGGATAAGGTTATAACGGGCTTCATAAGTGGACCCCACGTAACCTCCCTATAAATACCCCTCTCCCCCAAGTGAAGAGGGGGGCGAAAAATATTGAGAGGAGAATAGGAGAGAGACAGAGAGATAGAGAAAGTGTAAGTGAAGTTCCTCATGCTACGCAGGCTTATGTTGATCTCAAAGTCATTCGACTATTTCTGTAACCTTCATACATATAATGAAAAACCCAAACCCGCAGACAGAGAATCATATAAGTTAATCGTTTCGTATATGTTCATGCATTTATACTTTATATGTTCAATTCGATACTTATGGTATATCATGTTCGTACATTTTATACTTCATCCACTATTTATCTTATTGAATGAGCTACGAACAATGATTGTAGTTGATGAGACGAGGAAGAGTATTTGAACTCTGAGTCAAGGATTCGACATAACCAATCCATTCCCCTCAGACGCAGCTTATTTACTGTATCGTCATGAGTCTGCGCGCATTATTTGTGAATACTCAGATGACATTGATCTCTGTATTCACAGTCCCAAAAAAAAAACCATGGTCCCTAAAATATCATTCTTCTTTTTTGAATTAGTCCAACGATTGGAGCCAACCCCGCGTAACAGTGCAGTGGACTCCGACCATGAGTAGGAAACAAGAAAGTGGATGCTGGCCGTCCCTTCCTCATTCCTACTTCCTCTTTATACAATTTATTTTTTTTGTTTTTTTTATGCACAAAAATTATATGCTAATCTACCGAAGGTTAACCTTATAAAAATCTATTAGTTGTGTTTGCTTATAAGTGATTCTCTCCTCTCACTCCAACAAAGGAGTAAAGACGGAATGCCTGCTATGTCCCTTGCAGATTGCTCGATCGAATGGCTCAATATTTGGAAGGACACATGGATGTACACTGATAACAAAGAAACCTAATCCGACAAGTAGTGCTAAATTGAGAATCTAACAGAGAATCACATTAGTCATCAACACAGCCTAATAATTTAGAAAATGCACTAAAACATGGGATTCATGTGTGATTTTTTGTTCCATAAGAAACAAAACATACAAAGTACAATACAAAACTCTAACAGTTGGATAGCAGGTCTCACAGTTTCAACTACCACCTATCCGTGTCTATATCTGATAGTTCATTTTTATGAATAGTCAAATGGTAGTGCCACATTTCTACAGATTCGTCAATACAGTAAAATTGTATTCTCACGACAACCCCGTTGTATGTGTTTCTCTTATTCATTCTCCTTAAAGAGATGCATGTAACATTTATTTTTTTTATCGTTTTCTTCCACAGTATAACAGAATAAAGCACGAAACTTATCAACATTAATTTAGAAATAGACAAATTCGACTTTTCTTAATCAAATTTTTTTGAGCGTGTCTATAGGAATCACATTCCCACGTGTGATAGCAATTTAGTTGGTTTTTATCTTAATTGCATGCTTCAAAAAAAAATTAAAAAAATAACAGAATAAAGCTACCGTAAACCAGTTTTTAAGAAGACAATGAGTATCAACGGAAGAAGATACCTAAAAATCAAAAAGCAGCCTGCAAACCACAATGAAGACCACTGTCTATTGTCCATTAGCAGACTCGTCAACATCTTATATAATTAAATCTTCGTGATTTTCTGTCAGATCGCTAAATATTTCTTCATGATTACTATTCAAAGCCCCATAAAGAACCAAATTCCAAGAATTTATCTGTCGTGACTTTGTTATGACCTGTAGATTAGGAGGCTTTTTCCTTTTTAAACTCGAAAGAGTACCATTTGGGAACATATTTGTATCTCTGGATTTTATACTCAGTTTCATATTATTAATGTTTTTGGCTTGGACGATGACGACTTTGCGATGCTTACCTTTGAATCTTCCAAAACTAATTGGGAAGTGGGTACCTCCTCTTCTCCTTCTTCTTCTCCGAATCTACAGAACCTTTTATGGGTTTCAAAATCAGGGGAAATGACGGGATCAGTAAATGAGGTGCCTGCACCTTCCACAACTGGTTGACCATTATTCCTTTATCCATCTTATTGTATTCATAAACATAAGCAGCTACTTGAGAAATGTCAACCTCTTTTACTGTTATAGCCTCTGTCAACTCAATGTCATTTTCAGGAATAACATACGAGTTCAAATATCATGTTGGAATTTGTATGTGCTTTAATTTTTTTCCTTTTATCGGTGCGTTTTTTTCTTTTATATGAAACCCACTCACCAAAAAACTTTTTTTGTTCAACTGCCCTGTCACTATTCACACACACACCTCTGCGCAGGGATAAGGCGTAATAGACGATGCTTTCGGAACAACATCCTCATTATCACTTTTGCTACCCAAAATAGAGGCTTCCAATACATGGTTATATAGTCTTGCTTCAGAAATTTGTGAAGTTTCATTGAGCACAAAGATTTTCTCACCTGCAGCTGCATCAGAAACCGATTTTATTAGGAGCCCACTTTTGAATATACTTTGGAAATGGATTTGAGCTACATTTGTCACTCATATACCCAAAGTTGTTGCAGTGAGAGCAAGATGTGGATTTCCAGGGATATTCAGCCATCACATAATACTTCTTGTCATCATTTTGAAATGAAAGTTTGGTTGGAAATTTGCAAGTTGCTTCAATTTCCACAAAAAATCTTGGCAAAAGCCATTTTAGTCTTCATTGTAGTTGGACCATGTACCATGATTGGTTTTCCATTCTTGAGAAAACAATTGCATTCCAGGGATATAGAGGAACATCTCTGAGAATCATCTAAATTGGTATCGAACTGATTGATCCAATCTATTGTTCTATAAATGGTGACCAGGGACAGATGAGGAAGTGCTTACAAACAATATGAACTGACGCTATTTCTAAAACCCTATCTCTATCTTATTCTTGAGAAAACTTAAATATGAAATCTTGGTCCGCATGTATACTCATTGTGAAATCCCCCCTTTTGTTTTCCACATATTAGCTAATTTTTCTTTAACAAAATTGAAATTAAGCCTTTTCCCCACAAAATATCCTAAAACCAAGGATTTACAAGTAGATATATGATATTGAAGCTCACCTGAGGAGAAGAAAGCAAATTTCATGACCATCTTTTCTTTGTTCTTTAAAAGCAATTATAGTTGAAGAAGTTGTTGACGAAATTGCAAAATCTTTGAAACAAGATATGAAGTTTTGAGGTCTTGGTTTTTTTCCTTTAGCAACATCAATTAAAGGAATTGACCCCTTTAAAGATGGGAAATTTTTCAGACTCACTGTTGAACTATAGATTAATTAGCATCAGAAGTATAAAAGTTTCTAGCGTGATTTGAGTTGGAGTTGCAGGATAAGGAAGATGAACGCCTCCATCCATGGAGAAAACGAAGAGAAAATTTTGACGTAAAAAATAGCCTAATTTCTTTGCCACGCATCGAAGCGACATGATAATGACTCTTTGTGATGCATAGGACTGACAAAAGAGATACATGTAACTCGAAAGATACCATGCAAAAAGAGGAAGAGAAAGAGAGAAACTTTACATAAAATCTTATACAGTGGTCTTTCATGTTGACCTACATGTGATTTTATTAGGTTTTTTCCATACAAGTTTCCAAATGAAAAAGTTAGTGGTGTACTTTGAACCCTCTCCTTGTTAGAAACCCATTGCACTGTTATGGTAATATAAAAAACTATTGTCTTGACAGACCAATAGATCAGAATGCAATTTTTTATGTATGAACAACTGATGAAGAAGAAGAGGTAATCTTATCATAAGAGCAAATTTATTATGATGATGACTATTAGAGCATTGCGCGGTCAAACTTCCAAGTTTTTGTATGTAAAGCTTGTTGTCAACGTTAGTTCCATAAAAAAATATCGTGATTTATAGTCTACTGAAGTCAATCTCGAACTAAGATTAGAGCATGCTAGTTGAGTATCAAAATTCATCGAATAACCGTTGAAAACTGAAGATTGGAAAACAACGAAGATACCTGTGAGGACTTTACAATTCGAATATGTGAAGCAATATGACTTTGAAGACATTGATTCATTCACGAATATAAGAAGTCAAATTTAGTAGTTGATTACCCAGTGAAAGATGCGGCGACAAAAATAATGGAATGTGTTTGGACTCTTCATCCACTTAGAGAGATATTAAGTTTGTTAGATCTTGATGTTATTGGAAAAGTTGAGTCACGAATATTCCAGCGTTATTAGTTTTTAGATATTGGCATTATGAAAAAATAAATAATAAATAAATAAACAATAAATCTATAGTAAGGGCTACAGACACAATGTAACTGCAGAGCACATGGCCAGAGAAACAATAGATCTATAAACTAACTACTTAGTGTTATTTTTATTTTTAACACACGGTTAAACAAAATGGAGTATATCCACCTTCAATAAAAAAGCAACTTTAAAGTAACTGTTATCGATTTATTTTTAATATGTTTTAGTGAAAACACACATATATGTTCGAGATTTAGAAATTAAAAATGTAAACTATTTGCCCAAACAATTTAGATACTTTGAGATTTTGGTTATGATGTTGAGTTTGGGTCCTAAGACAAATGTTGCTTTACAATGATAGGTCCAGTACATACTTTAAGTCAAAAGACAAATTACATATTTTGGGCATAGATGAATTTTTGATCAAGTGGGAGATATTAGGTCACATGTCGGATTTCAAATCAGAATGCATATTTTGGTCACTGGTCAAATTTCTAGTTATAATGTCAGATTTAAGTACAAGTTCAAATTTGAGTTATAAAATCAGATTTAAGTATAGGGAGATATCAACAATTTTCATCGAATTGCTGACAAAGATGTATACACGGTCTAAACCAACTGTGGAAAATTAAAGAAAATATTTAGACTGAAGAAAAAATATAGATATTTGCGAGAACTTTATCAACAAAGAGGTATGTGAAGATTGACTTATCATATTTACCCATTGCATCTTTCGCCCTATCTTATGAGACTATTTTATATGATCTTTGTAGATTTAATATTGCAAAATTGAGATTTCAAGTTCAAGCTTGTTTTGTATAAACTCTTGAAATATGATTAGAGAAATGGATATTCATTGATCTTTAGCAACCCCACTTAAGAACAATTTGCTATTTACAAACTATTTTTGTCTAAAATGATCTTTCGCAAATTGACCGAGAAAATAATTCACGAGGTGTTTTTAAATGATATACGAACTTTTGAGTATTCGTACTGATAAGTGCTTAATTCTTACATATTTACTACTCAAATTTATATTTATTAGTTCTTTATTTTATACATATTTGATAAGTTTCGCTATTTTTGCAGTCTTTAAGAAATAAAGCGCGATGGACTAAAATGAGGAATTCTGCTGGTAAAATGGAGGAAATGAAGTGATTTATCATTGACTAAGCTCAAAGGAATAACATGGAGAATTATTTCATTGGTCCAATTATTTGGATATAATAAAACATGTCTAGGCGTGTGCAGAAAGTGTGGAGGCCCATTTATTTACAACATCATTTGCAAAATATCAATTTTAATGAAAGGATATCTGAAGATATTTTGTTCAATAAAGAAAAAAAAAATGTTAGCTAAAAATTCCACATAATTTCCATGTGAGGAATATTTTCTCACATATATGCACGGATATAATATGCTACACTAATGACATGAAGATATTGGAAAATGAATGGTGCGTATATAGATAGTGGTGGAAGCATAAGGAAAGGGGAAAGCCGAGAGACAATAGTCAAAGTAGTCTAGGAATTTTCTTTTACTTCTCTTTTATTTTTCTTTATACTTTTTGTAATAATGGAGAGCTAACCCTCGTCACAGGGGTTGAAGATGAAACCAGTTCTGTTATGTGATAAACTCATGTATCTCTTTGATAAAGTATTGTATTGAGTTTAATTGATTATTAATTTCTCTTCTAAAAAGCTCTGTTCTTTAATTGTTTTGAATAATCTTCGATTATTGATCTTTTATAAGCGAAGGAAGTTATATCTTTTTGGTGACAACGAAAGTTGTAATTATTTTAACTGTAATATATTCCAAGTCTTGAGATTGGTTTTAATATTGTCGTAAGTATAATATGTATTAAAGATTGCATGTGACATTTTACACGATTTAATTGGTGGAATCAAAACCCTAGTTTCCTTTAGTTTTTAGTTTTTTAGTTCATTCAGTAACTTTTCTCATATTTTAGATTTAGTTATAATATAGATTGTGAAATAAGTATTCACTGGGTTCATAATTCAATTTTGGTTGATCGTGAAAGGTAATCTTTTTTCAACTGATTAGATTGATTTTTTTTAATCAGATTTGATTTATTGTCTTCCCTTTTATGATGTTGCATTATAACAAAAAACGATTTTCGTTTTCATGATGTTGTAATAAGGATTTTTATTTTGATTTCTTTTGATTGGTGTGGACTCCATTTAATATGGCAGCAATGCAGGAAAAGTTTGATTTTGTTTTATTATTAGATTTGCATTTGAGTTTCTTAATCTTGATATGGATGGGCTGAAATGAATCATTCCAAATGATCCTCTTGAGTACATTATATTGTATATTTTTGTTGATTTAAAATAACAGGTACTTGCTAATACAAACTTGAAACAGATAGTTCATGTTTGGATTAACAGATACATTTGCTCTACTACTAAATATTTCTCGAGCAGATGACACTGTTCCAGGAACTACTATCAATTGTTATTATTAAGATTTTATTCATTTTTCCTTTTAGACCTCATATATACGCAACTTATAGACCTCATACCAGTAATTTTCATTAGTGCGCAACAAGGATTTCCCACCATGAAATCTCAGTAAAAACTGTCTTTTGAAAACGAGCTCCTCATTGTTGATTGACACTATTTATGTCCTGTGCACATGCTTCTTTATGCATATCTGCGGCTTCCGCACTTAAATGTCTAACAACTCCGTTCCTCTCTTCTTGAACAGTGAAAACATCAAATATTATCTCATATGAATGATCCTCCACATACTTGGAAGGGAAGGATTACTCATCACGCAATTGGGTTAGTTTTGACATATAATTTTAAAGCCTTTCACAAGCGTTCATTTATTCGAGAATCCTAACACTACACAACATTAGATCTTCTCGCTTTTGTTTTCCATGATGCAAAAGATTATATGGTTCATGTTTGTTTAGTTTAATTTCTTAAAAAAATAATTATGGTGCTTGCTGCTGGTGGTGGATTTGCTTCTACAGAATTGCTTTGGTACCAAGTAGAGATGAGATGACCGGTTTAAAGGGTTTTGTGACCAAGATCCAGAATGACATCTATTACTTCACTGGCGAGATCAAGGGTGTCCAAAATTTTCCATTCCTTCAAGGGATCAAGTTATGAGTTCACAGTCGGCCAGCCGTCTAAAGAAATCTAAAAGAAAGAGCCAATAAATGATGGCATCAAACTGGAAGAAAACGGAGATGAGAAAAAAAATTAAAGAAACTTTGAAAGAGAAATTTGTAGATTTGTGCAAGCTAATTAAGGAAGTTGTCGGTCGAGAATGGTAATAATATCTGATTTTATAGTAGATTCTCCTTGATGTTTCGATTCGCTGACTTAAGAACAGTTTTCAAGTGAGAGTGGGAGCCATATTATGCTGGCAGTTCTTAATTCTTCTTCTTCACACATGATACCACTGTAATTTATGTGCATTTTGCGATACCACGACTTGAATTATTGTGGTATACTTAATATGCTGGTAGTTTGATCATTATTTCAGTGGATGGAATACTTATTACAGGTTGCAGCTCACTATATAACCCTGTGGTGTTACTGTTACCCCTTTATTTAGAACTTTATTGTTGGGGCTTAAAGGGTTGACCATTTTGGGGGCTTATTTGCTTTGGGTAGGCAAATTATAGATAAGGGGAGACTTAAGTGATTAAAAAGTCAGATTTACCCTTTGTAAATAAATAATTTAAAGTCAAAACCTAATCTTAATCCTAAATCAAAACCAAACATCAAAATCCATTCATTTTCTCTATTTTTCTTTTTATTCTCAAAAAAAACTCTCAAAAACCTAATAATAAGCAATCTCTTCCCCATTGATTCTCAAGATGGCAGCAAGATAAGGAGTGGCAAGATCCGGCCGGTTGAACCCTGATTCTGAATCAGGGAAAGTTATTAATGTTCCTTTTCATGGAGATGTGGTGAACCAATCTCTCCAAATACCTGCAAATCCTCCTATGGTGAACCAATCTCCCCAAACACCTGCAAATCCTCCTGTGGTGAACCAATCTCTCCAATCTGTTCAAACACCTGCGAATCATCCACAAATGGCTCCTACTAGGTAAGAATCAAAAAATCCACCAGTTATTTTACCTTTAGATTGAAAAAATAGGTTTGATCATCGTTTTAGGGTTTTAAAAAATGGTTTTCTTAAGCGTTTACGGACGGGATATCATATCGTCCTGGCCGTAATGTACACTTAACGGTTGGGACATCAAAAACTCCCAGCCGTTATTGTCTCATGCGGTTAGGAATATTTGAGAACCCAACCGTGTAATACTATTACGGATGGGACTTTCCTAGCCGTAAGTTGTCCTGTGTTTGCAGAGTAAAATTGAGTGATGAGTGTTTCGGCTGGTAGTTTCCTAACCGTAAATAAATATTCCTAACAGTTATTTGTATTTTCTAGCCGATACTTCGTTTACGGTTTGGTCGTCCGCATATTTCTAAGCCGAGACTATGTTTACAGTTAGGTTGTCTCACTTTTCCAGGATGATATTGTTTCTAACGGATGGGTTATCTGTTATTTCTGATCCGTAATCCTATCTTCTGATATGTTTTTCATCATTTTTAGGAACCCTGGGAAGGAGAAAGAACCCCAAGAACTACCAATGTGTGATATTGCTACGATGATGATACGTAGCCTAAGTATATGATTCTTTTTTTGGTATACGTTTCTCAAATTATATACCACTATTAATTGAATGATGTGAAAATAGGTCAGGATAGCTAAGTGGATTGCCAGGGGACTGAGGCGTAACATTGAGGAGGTTTTATATTTGGATTGCGAGGAACAAAGAAAACTGATTCTCAGGCTTCTGGAGTTACATAATCCAATGAGGGATGATCTATATACTGACGAAGTAATTGATGATTAGATTAGTCTTTCCCAAACTCCCGACAGTTCTTCATCATCTTCTGAGGATGTTTCTTCGATTGTTGGTCGTAGTGGATGATTTTAGATAATTTACTTGTTTAAGTCATTCCAGCTTATGTTTATGCAGACTTTTAGCATGTTTAAGGTTATCGACTTGGTGATTTACTTTTCAGAGTTACTTTTCGTTAACCTTGAATGAATGAATAATAGTGTTTTGGATCTTAATTTATGAGATTCTTAATTTACGGCCAGGATTAGCAGCCGTAAGTTTTGGTAACGGCTAGGATAACCAGCCGTAATTTGTATCAACGGCTAAGATTACCAGCCATTGAACTCCCTGTACCAAGAATTACGGGCAGAAAACATAGCCGAAATCGGGTTTGCGGTTTTTTGTCTCAGTCGTAACTTAGTAAAATCTGAAATTGGGATTACAGGAAGAGTTACGGAAAGGATTACCAGCCGTAAGTTTTACATTACCCAGAAATACGGGTTGAATTCCTATCCGTTACCGAATGTTCGGTTAGGTTTCCCAGCCGTGATTATGTGAATTCCTCACTTGGGTCATTACGGCTAGGTCGTGTCAGCGTATGACCTGGCCGTAAATACCTCTAAGTAACCTCATAACTTTATCATATTATCATTACAAACACATAATAAGAGTAAAACTAGATTCTTCATATATAATGAGTGATTCAAAATACATAAGTTCGCCACATTGTTATCATATTATCGTTTTAATCACCACCCCACAAAAAAACATTGTTATCATATACCTTCACACCACATTTACTCATACTCATTCTCATTGGAACTCATTAGTACACACAACGGGCCACCCCTCGATAACTGTAATGCATCCACAATTGAAATCTTTCCTCGAACCTATGACACCAAGTCATTGGTATTTCTCCGTCACATCCGTCTACCTTCCTTAATGGAGGTAATGGGCATCCATCTTTCAATTGGAGGCCGATATAATGGTTCATGCTCACGATATCACGCTTGAAATACTCAACCATAGCTTCAAAAACAACAACGAATCCACCATCACAACCATTTAACTTAGTCTTGAACCGATAGTGAGCCGACTCCACCGTGCTTGTGGCTTGATTGTCATAATGTCTATAACGGTTTCCCCATGCACTAACAAACTTTTCTTTGTGGGGATCCAATAACTCGTTCTTCAAATATGTTATAACATCCGGGTAGGTTGACCATTTTTCCATTACAAAACACTCCCTTTGTAAATATAATGGTTCCGTGAGCGACCATATTAGTTGTTCCCAATCACCTTGAAAATCTGCCCAAAGCACCTCGGCTATCTTGTCATTCATCTCAGACTTTTCTTTCTCTTCTTGTTGTATCTCCAACGGTAGATTTTTGATCCTCTCCATTTCGGTCTTCTTTGCTGGCTATATAACCCTCTTGCAATTAGTTTGCACATTGTTTCATATATGAAACGTGCAAAGATGATGACGCGCGTAGGGAAAAGCACGTGGTATGGCCCACATCAATGCTTGCTCCTTATCCGTAATCAACACCGTAGGAGTATAACCTTCTTGATACAATAACTTGACCTTTTGCAATGCCCACAAATAACTTTCCTTCGACTCGTCTTTCAAGAAACAAAACGCAACGGTAAATGTCGACTTGGTAGATGTTTGCCCAACGAAGTTAAATATCGGCATGTTGTATTTGTTCGTTTTATACGTGCAATCCATAAAGAGAATTTGATGAAAGCATCTTGCCAATTGTACACATTCCGGATTCGCGACGAAAAGATATTCCACTTCTTTTTCTTCATTCCTGTCATACGCGATAGAGTACTTTGCCTCCTCAAACAAAAACAATAATTGTTGCATAACCACTCTCTCTTCCCATGACTCTTTTCTAAATTTTTCTCTTTCGTTATAGATAGTTTCCAATGAGGATAAGTTTTGGGGATTTAACACCTTGACGCCACTAAGAATATCAATAGGTCTTGTGCGTCTTTTACTCAACACGCGTACTAAATCCTTTTCTAAACGGTTGAGCCTTGCCGAATAAGGATGGTTTATCAAACTTTCCATAATATGATGATTATGAACCCAATACGACTTTTTCCATATACCACATTTTGTTGTCGTCGTTAAATTTAAATTTAAGCTTAAAAGGGCATCCGGTCTTCTTCGTATTATATACTCTCTTCTTTCTCGCAGTTTTTGGTTTATACTCACTATCCTTTTTCCAGTGGCTCTCATACTTTCCACTACACTCGCAAACCATTTGAAACCTCTTGTCTGTAACTTGTTTATTCTGGACTATGATGCACATCTTTTTCAACCCTTGTGATCGAGCCCACAACTTTGCATCTTTCTTATCTTCCCACTCATAGTTGTTTACATAGTGAGAACTTGTGTCCTCGGTAACTTGCACAGGTGGGGATTGATCTTCCATAACCACCTCTTGCTCTTTAATAGCCACCTCTTGATCTTCATAACCACCTCTTGATCTTCCACCGGAATGTACAGTACAATCTATAATAAAATGACATATGTCACATAATTATTCATAAAAGAAATTTAAACACAGAGAAACGACTGGGTTCAAGAGTGATATTCCAGCCGTCAAAGTATACACGGATGGGTCGACAAGTGATATTCCAGCCGTCAAAGTGTACACGGCTGGGTCGAAAAGTATTATTCATAACCGTAAACCATTTACGGCCGGGAATACCAAGACGTATAGTTTCCTGTAACTGGAGGAGTCAGCTTACGGCCTAAAAACGAGCCGTAAAACTGGTTACGGCTGGGTAACCCAACCGGCGCCGCCAGCATTAAATAGCATTTAATATTTTCGAACATGGAACCTAACCGCCACCGACAGTATTAAATGCTTCCCATGCACATAGAGAATATCTGGCCATAATTGACTAGTTACGGCTAGGAATTTTCCATCGTTCCATCCTTAAGGTTTAGTAACGGCTGAAAGTTCATGAATTGTGAGCCGTATAACTCAATAACGGCCAGGAGTTCATGGTTTCCCAGCCGTGATTGTACCTGGCGGATGGAAACCTACGGTTTTTGGAAGGAAAAAATCGAAACTCTGAGCTTCAAAACTGAAATAGGAGTTAGAATAGAGGTATACCTGGTAATCCTGAGCAATTGTTTCTTCGATTTCTTCTTCTTCTTGGGTTGGTCCTTCGAAATCATAATAGGGTTCATAAGGGTTATTTTGTGTTTGAGAAGAAATTTCATGATTTTGTGAAAAATCAGCAAAGAACTGATCGTTGTTGATGGGTACTAATATGTTATCGTATTTTGAAGATGAGGGTTCACCCACATCAAAAGTTTTGCTTCAATCACTGATTTTCATTTTTTTCCCTCTTCTTCTTCTCTTCCCTCTGTTTTATTTTGTTTTGATTTTCAACTTCAACACTTAACTTAAGCAAATGAATTAGTGTTGATTAATTAGCTAATCATGATTAATTAGTAACATTAATCAAGTTTATTATGTAAAATCAGCAAGGGATCATATTAATCATTTATATAAATATTTGATAGGGGGTGTCCCAATTACTATTTGGCAGCCCTTGACAGCTCCCAAAAGACCATGATTTTTCAAGTCACAATAATTGGATTCTTTATTTAATCTTACTTTTGCTTTTATTCGCTGTCATTGGCTAATTTATGTAGGAAATTGTTGTTACTTCTCTTTGGGTATATGGCATTCATAACACGATTTGTGAGCCTAAGTTAGCATAGTAGAGTGTACAAAGTACATTTGAAAAATGGGTTTACCACTCATTTAGACGTGAAATGGGAATCCATGTATATAATATGGCGTGACCATTGTCTTTAATAAGTGCCTCCTCTCAATGTGTTAATCTGTTATCCGGTTTTGCGACCTGAGATTGACTAACTGCTTATTCATTTTTTTGGGATAAAGAGCAACTAATTCGTCTAGGGAATTTAGGCTTAAACTAGGAAGTAAGCCCCATAGTTGTATTCCGTCCATGTGGTGCGAATCCCAGTTTGCTTTATTAAAAAAAATGAAAATCTTGGAAGTCGAGCTCATGCTATAAGAGCATCTCCAAAAGAAGGTGCAAAAAATCTTCCTTGGATTTTTAATTTAGTCCTTCTATTTATGGGCTCCACACTCCAACAGTGAGAATTTCAATACTTAGAATTTAAAAAAAAATTAGTTAAAAACATGACGTGGAGATGCAACCGGAGGTGTAGATAACACTTTCTTGAACAACTTCGTATTTGATAATTGGTCCCTCCTAACTTGTAGGACCCTACTGTTGGAGATGCTCTAACAATCCAACTCTTTCACCATTTTTATTAAAAGAAAGTAAGATAAATTAGTCGTCTCCTGTAAAGTCAAAAATAGAGTTTTGGTTTCAGATTTATCCGGGAGTTACCAGGTACAGTCTGGTGGCTGGTGTATCAAATGACTATTATTGAGACTGAAGGGGCGTTTTTTCGGGCTAACTAAAAAACAAAACGGGATTATGAAGTAGTAATATCCATAAGTTATCCTTCATCCAATTATTTTTAATAATGTCAAATCTGCTATTTGATTAGTGAAGTTGATTAACGAAATTAATCACGATTAGTGATTCAATTAACCTAATAATTTGGTTAAAATTGAGAAAATAGATTATAAAAAAAAAAAGAAAAAATAGGAGAATGCGGGTATTTTTTAACTTTTCTGAAAACTTTAGAAGAATAGGTAATGAAGAGATCAGTAACTTGGTCAAGAACCAAATATGGAGGAACAGGCAAGGAAGATGTAAATTAAAACCAAGTCCTTTTGTTTCTTCGTTCGGAAAATTAAAACTAAGTTAAGTATTGATCTCATTCGCCAATAGCAAGATCAAACTATTTCGCGTGTCGTTACGGCACGGGTTATAACCTAGTATCGTATAAAACATAGTTTATAACCTTTAATTTTTAAAGACAAAGTACACGAACTTCCTAGGATATATATATCCATGGTATATACCATGTCAATATCGACACCTTTCTGTAACTTTTTAATAAAAGACCAAAGTTCACGAATTTCCTAAGGTATGGTGTACTTTCAAACTGTTTAAGGGAATGTAATAGTATATATATTGTGTCATTTTTTAAGGAGCCGTTGTACTTTTGTACACTGATTATCAAGGGAGCCTTCGACTTTTAATATATCTCTCATTGTATATTGTTGAGTGTTCTTGAACACCATTGTTTCTTCGACGCTCAGGAACTTGCTTAGTCCTTATGAACTGTCATTGTGCATGGTTCCATTACTATCCAGACCATAATGCATATTAAATTCAAGGCAACCTTTTCATATGCTTACATAAATTCCTAACATGAAATTTCATTTGAACTTGGAAAATGTTAGCTTGTATTCAAAGCAACCTTAGCTTGAATTCAAGGCTACCTATAGCCTTTGAAAATTTACAAATAGGGAGACTCTTGCAGCTAGATTTCTCAATCTTATCGTTCTCTATAACCTAAGTTTGTTTACGAAATTGTATTAGGTTAACACTTTGAAGAATTCATGAATCCTGGTCATACTATCTTATCTACTTGTATATGGATCTTGTTCTAGTTATAATTATAGTTCATAGAATTTAGATGAGGACCAAGATAGATGAAAATCACAAAGTTTTTTTCGTCTCAGACTTTGTGATTCCAAAAGATAGATATCTAAATATTCATCGATTGTTTGGATTTTTCTTATGAGGCTGTAGTGATCTAGGCTTCTCTCTGATAAAAGTGTAAGTTTTCCGGGTCCATGAGGTTTGCTACGCTTGTATGCTGCAAATAGATTTCCAAACCTTGATTGAAACATATCGAAATGGAAATCAATAAGCTTTGTTATAGAGGACAATAAGTATCAAAAGCCTTCATTGAGGCCGCAACAACTCTAAGGTTGTAAAGGGTGTTATCAAATGGAATGAAGTATGTTGCATCTCGCGAGGTTCGATAGACCTACATGATTACGACTGAAGCAATGAGTTCCTAGAACGATGAATTAAGTCTCAACTACATTCCGCGTTCCATAAAAGGATAATAGACTAGCGTCTGTAGCAGTTTAATACAGTGCGATATTCAAACTGGACTAAGTCAATCTGCCATTGTAGTTTTCCTTATTAACAAAATTTTGGTTTCTTGTATTATTTCCTTTTCTGGATTATATTATTTATCTTTATAATAGGAATATCACAAGTTGTACATAATCAATCTCGATAGTTTTCGAGCCATAGTTGATTTAGATCCTACAAGATCCGTTCTTATTGAATTCGTATGTTGAGGTATAAATTACAAGTATCGTACTAGTTGGAATTCAGATCTTGTACAATTCAGGTACACGGGCCTTTGGTCTATACACATTGGTTGTGGAAGACAAAGGAAGAAAATTTATATACAATCTTACACAATGGTCATTCATGTTGACCTACTTGTGATTTTATTAGGTTTTTTCCATACTAGTTGCCAAATGAAAAAGGTACCCTCTCCTTTTTAGAAACCTATTGCACTGTTATGGTCATGTCAAAAACTATTATCTTGACAAAGCAGAATGCAAAATTTTGTGTATGAACAAATGATGAAGAAGAAGAGGTAATATTATTGTAATATTATGATGATGATAATTAGAGCATTGCTCTGTCAAACTCAGAAGTTTTGATATGTCAAGATTACTGTCAACGTTAGTTGCTTAAAAAAAATATCATAATTTATAGACTACTGAAGTCAATCTCGGACTAGGATTAGAGCATGGTAAGTGAGTGTCAAAATTCACCGAATAACTCTTGAAGATTGAATATTGAAAAACAACGAAGATATCTGCAAGGACTTTATCAACAAATGTATGTGAAGCAAGATGGCTTTGAAGACATTAGATTCATTCCAAAATATAGGGAGTTAAATTTAGTAGTTGATCACCATGTGAAAGCTGCTGCAAAAAAAAAAAAGGAATGTGTTTGGACTATTCATCCACTTAGAGAGATATTAAGTTTGGTAGCTCTTGATGTTATTGGTAAAGTTGAGTCATGGGTATTCCAACGTTATCAGTTTTTAGCTGTTGGCATTGTGGAGAAAATAAATAACAAATAAATAAACATACAAACAAACAATAGATCTGTACTAAGGGATAGGGACATAATATAACTGTAAATCACTTGGCTAAATAAGCTAGAAGTAATACTAGCTCTTAAGTGTGGGCGGAGGCGGGGGAATATCAACTAATTACTTGGTGTTAGTTTGATTTTTAACACACGGTTTAACAAACTGGACTACATCCAACTTCAATAAAAAACTTCTCTAAAATAACCGTTATCGATTTATTTTTAAAAAGTTTCAATGAAAGCACGCATATATTTGAAATTTAGAAACTACAAATTTAAACTATTTGCCTAGACGGTTTGGATACTTGGAAATTTTGGTTATGATGTTGGTTTTGGGTCCTAAGACAAATTGTATATTTTGGGCATGGATGAATTTTGAATCAAAATTATATGTTACGTCGAAATCTGAACCTAGACTTACGGTGAGTGGTCTAATATATATGTTAAGTCAAAAGACAAATTGCATATTTTGGGCATAGATAAATTTTAGAGCAAGTAGGAGTTATAAGGTCACATGTCGGATTTGAAATCACAGTACATATTTTGGTCACCAGATAATTTTCTAGTTATAATGTATGTTGAAATTCTGAGTTACTCGATAACTTGAAAAATTTCGACTTACCTGATAATTATTGAGTCAGGGGTCGTTTTTGCTCAATTGCCAAAATTTTCTGTCAACCATGTAAAGTTTGGGTATCAAGCTGATTAGGGACACATAGCATATTTTGAGTTGTAATGAAAAACTATAGTCCACATAGAAAATTATGGACGGTAAGGAAGGTTTTGGATTGCATAACAAAATTGGGGAGCATAACACAATTTGGGTCACCATGGCAAAATTCGAGTCACAATACAAAATGAAGGAAATCAGATACAATTCAGGCCACATATCAATTTTCCGAACACGATGCAGACTACTGGTTCCTGGGTAAGTTTTTGGTCACCTGATGTTTTGGATCAACTGGAGACTTTTGGTCAGGTAACACGCTATTGGGTGTGACGGCAGTTTTTGGGAAGCAATTGAGACTTTACACTACAGTTGTAGATTATGGTGTACCATGGGAAAATTTAGGTCATGGGTAAACTTTGAGGATGAGTCACGAGTCACTTTTCGAATTTCACAACATCATATGCTCTAATTCATACTGGTGGATTTAGTGTAGTCAGTTTGCAGTTTTCTTTCGTGGAAAATTGTAAAAAAATTTCCATACATTATTAAGTCACGAGAATTTTCCGGTTAATACGAATATTTTGCATAAATGTCTGGAAAAAATTGGTCATGTTACGAGTTTTAAACCAAGAGATAGATTCTGCTTGTGGAGTATACTTAGGTTCACATGACAATTTTTGGCTTGGAAGTGGAATTTGAGCTTTTAAACAAATTCATATCACATTGGCAAATGTTTTGTCACGTAATTTTTTTTAGATCCGTATTAGATCTGAAATCATAGTGACATGTTGCCGGTCACGTATCAGATTAGAAGTTTTTGCAAAAGCTAATTATTTGTGGGTGAAAACAGTTTCTGCTGATTTTGATAAATTCGTGTGTGGGTGAGAAACGAGTTAAACCCTAAACAATGTACTGCACGGGAGTACTTTTGATTCGAGAGATCAATTTGTACAAATCTGGCCTAAACCAAGAAATGGTCGTTCCAGGCTTGCTTCGGTCAGAAAGTGAAGGAGAAAGGTTGGTCTTAGGGAGGGAAGCGAAGAAAGTGTTGATACCAGAATAGTTGATCTTGAAGGTGTGGTTGTTTTATGACTTGTATCAGAAAGTAGAGCTGGCTAGCAGAATGGAAAGCTACCAGGTGATTTCTAGATACTGTGTTGTTGCCGACCAAAACTTGTCGTTTGGTGAAAATAGGTGAAGCCTATTTATACAAGCCATATTGAAACGTACCCTGGTCTCGTATGAAGTGGAAACGATTGAGTGGTGGAATAATAGAGTAACGTGTAACTGTCAGACGTTATGCTTACATGATGAAGGAAGTGAATTCGTGTAACCGTCAGACATTACGCTTCCATGATGAAGGAAATGAATCTTTGACACCGTTACTTTTACCACCACTAATTGTCCTACTTCATGACACTTTCTTGTAACAGGCGCATTGCACGCCGCACGCTGTAAACCGTCAGACCAATACACTGATGAACATCCCCCAGTTTGTGACATGTTTGATGTCTCGAGTGTTTTTGTGGAAAACGTGTAGCACTTTGCTACGCGTGGTAAGTCAAAGTCAAGGGACTTACTGCAGGAAAATAGCATGTAAAGCTATTAGGCTCGTTTTGTCTAGTCGCCTAAAACTTGCCACAAGTTTGTCAGTTTGGTGCCGAACTTCAGTGGCTGAGATCGCATTTCATGAAAGGAGGGTAGCCGTTGATTATGGCTACTTGTATTGGCGCCTGATAATGGCGTAGTGGCATTTTGGTGTACGCCCATGACAATGTAGCATGGCTGGCATGGCTCGTGCATGCCAGTGGCACGTTGATGCAAGTGGTGCCTGGCGTAGCCATGGACACTAGATTTAGGCAGCTGGTCGCCTGAAACTTACCACAAGTTTGTCAGTTTGGTGGCGATCTTGGATGGCCGAGATTGCATCTCATGAGGAAGGATGGCCATTGATTATGGCCGCATCTTGTTGTATAGAGGAGTGGCGCCATTGGCATGGCGGCATGCCAGTGGCGTATCCGTGGCATAGCAGCATGCTAGTGGCATAGCCGTGGGATAGCAGCATGCCAATGGGAAAGCTTGTGTCGGCCTCTCCTATTTCAGGTTTTTGAATATCACATCATTCAAGCATAGAAATTCATCTCCGAAGAAGAGAAGATCGGTGTGCCAGTAGCGTGGCATAGCGGTGTGCCAGTAGCCGTGGCATAGAAGTGTGCCAGTAGATGTGGCATAACAGCATGCCAATGGCGTAGCCGTGGCATAGCGGTGTGCCAGTAGCCGTGGCATAACAGCATGCCAATGGCATAGCCGTGGCATGGCGGTTTGCAAGTATCCGTGGCATGGCAGCATGCCAGTAGCCGTGGCATAGCAGTGTGCCAGTAGCCGTGGCATAGAAGCATGCCAATGGCGTAGCAGCGTGCCAGTAGCCGTGGCATGGCGGCATGCCAGTAGCCGTGGCATAGCGGTGTGCCAGTAATTGTGGCATAGCGGCATGCCAGTGGCGTTGTGGCATGGCCATTCCTGTGGCGTTGTAGCACGATGATAAGTACGTAAGTGATACATTTTATACCCATATTTATATTAGATATGACTCGATATTTGGCTAATAACACTATTTTAGTGCTTTTGTAGAAAGTACAGGAAAATTAGACCATCCGAAGAATAAACACATAAAGTTGGAGCTAAAGTGGAGTTTGTGACTACACTGGTATTGGCATCCCTGCGAACTATCAAGTTGCTGCACTCACTTAGTTCACGTACAGTCCAGAGTAGTGGGGACAAGAGCAGCCTTCACTTGTTTAACCCAAGCACGGCCCACTAATGGCTAAGATGAAAAGGGGGACATGGCTTATTCTGTGGTATTTTCTACCACATCTCTTTTTGGTCGAAACAGAAGAAGAAATTTGCATTTCTCAAGCTAGCAGCTGCCGAACATATTGGTTTTCTGTGCATACAACAACATCAATGAGATCTTGGATCTGAATGGAGATGGCAGTGGAAGGAGGATGCAGTTGGCGATGCTTGGTGGTGGCTTGCCGGTCATGAAAAGAAGATTGTCCTCATGGTGGTTAGAAGTTCACAAAAGAGATGCCTGAAAGGGGATTCAGCAATATGTATTTGCAGGCTCGGATAATTGCAGGCAGTGGTGCGCTGTTGATAGCTTGCTGGTGATTTGGAGGAGTTCTCAGTCGAGAAAACCAAGCATGAGAAAAGAAATGGACGTTGCTGCCTTTGGTGCTCTGAACGGATTTAGATTGTATAGCTTGACTCGGGCATAGAATGGGGATGATTTGAACTGACTGGAAATGGAGTGGAGTTTCGTTTCAGCTGAGTAATGATGGTTTTGGCGGAACAGTTGCTGGTGGATTTGGTATAAACGGAGATCAAATTATTATTCTCATACTGGTGTTGACTTGGTGGCGATGACGCTGGGTGATCTGGGGTTTATTGGCAGCATCGGGTCTGGAAGGTTATACTGTGCCCGGATTTGGCAGATGGAGGCTATATGTGAATGAAGAGATGATTGTGTTGGGTCAGGCTTAGCAGCAGCAAAACAAGGTGATGATTGGCGTTGGTCGATGGCTGGCTCAGTTTGGTTGGTTCGAGAAGATGCTGTTTCGGAACAGGAAGTGGTGTTTCATTTGCAGCAGGCAGTGAACGTACAGAGAAGGTATATATACGTACGCTGAGAAGATGGGTTTGCATGGGATTCATTGGTTGAGTCTCTGCTGGTGACGACGAGATGCCTGCGAAGTAGAGAAGCAGTGGTGTTTACGGCAACAGATGAAGGGATCGTGTTTGCATGAATGGAGCAGTCGAGCTGGTGTTGCTGTCATTGACTCATGACTGTAAACGACAAATTGGAAGTTCTGTAGAAGATTAAAAACGAAGAACAGTGGCTGAATAGGCAGTGTTTCGGGCATGAATGACAGTAGTGGATTTGCAGAGGAGTATGGGGATGGAATCGAGCTTCAAATCTTATTGGTGGTGGATCGAATCTGCTGGGAAAATAATGGCAGTGCTGGTATTAAATGATGGTGAAGATTGATTGCAGCGCCAGCGTGTGGAATTTGGGGTCTCTGACTTTCGACTCTTAATGTGGAGATGTTGGACCTGAGGCTATATGGACCATGATGGATTGGGCTTAGGTAATTATACTAGGTCTTAGTCGGACTTGTTTGCAGCACTAATTATAAAGGAATGAGAAGAAACAAAATAAGGTAGGAGGAAGAGGCTGCGGTGAAAAGGCCGATACAGGAAGAAGAAAAACGGCCAGAGGGCGCGGAGGAGAGTACTTCTCTGTTAGTGACAGACGAGAGGGAGAAGTGCGGCCGCCTTGGAAGTTTTTAGAGTACAAGAACCAGAGGCGACAAAGTCGATATCGGTTTAATCCTTCCTCTTTTGTTAATCTTTTTATGGCTTTTGAGAAAGCCATGGCTAGCTAGAACCATGTTAGGGTTTAGGTAGAACCCAATTTTATTATGAAAACTCTACATTTATATGCTTAAATAATGATTTGAATGACTAGTAATTTATCTTCACAAAAGCTTGGTATCTAATTGTTTATGTGATTTTGTTGATTATTTATGCTTTTCAATTGATATTTCGTACTTTGGTTAAATCCCTTGACGTGATATGCTTTAGGATTGATAGGTAATGCTTTAGAATCACTACCCATGAAGTGAAGAAGATTACAGCGGAGAAACAGTATTTGAAAAAG
The DNA here is from genome assembly GCF_003573695.1 of Papaver somniferum. Taxonomy (NCBI): domain Eukaryota; kingdom Viridiplantae; phylum Streptophyta; class Magnoliopsida; order Ranunculales; family Papaveraceae; genus Papaver; species Papaver somniferum. The sequence continues at coordinate 4,589,581 of NC_039359.1, forward strand.
CATGAAATATATTTTTAACGATTAGTAGAGCTTGCATAATTAATTGGTGGAAACCGAAAATCCTAACAACCCATTTCCATTTTATTCATTGTTAGACTTGTTATTATTTCATTTTGTTCCGAATTTCCGAAAACTCTTTAAAACATCATCTTGTTAATTAGTTATTCTTGGTATTAGTTGGTAGAGTATTTCACACTCCTCGTGGGAACGACCTGTACTTGCCATTGTCTACTAGTTAGACGCTGTGCACTTGCAGTATTTTATTGTAGGTTTCCCAACCTATCAAGTTTTTGGCGCCGCTGCCGGGGAGTGGTTGCATAATACACTCTGATTGATATCAATTTTTGTATATAGTTTATTTTCATTTTTTGTACATTTTTTTTTCTCTTTTAGATTTTTTTTTTTTTTAGTTCCTTTTTACGCAGTTTATTTGATTTTTTTAGGTACCTTAGAAAGTGCTGCGGGTGAAAAGAAAGTATGGATTCACAAAGCTTTTACAAGAGCAACTTGGAAGATCCATTAGAGGTTTGCTTAGCTCATTTTGGGTATGATTTTGATGATGATAGTGTTATTTGTGAAGTCAATGCCTTATTAGACTCCACACCGCTGCTAGACACTAATAAATGGAAGCCCAAACTAGAACCTCTAGTTTTTCCCGAGCTTCGACTAGTTCCATCAGTCGAGGAAGCTCCGACTTTGACCCTTAAGCTATTAAGTTATGATTGTTTTCATCTTGGAGATATTAATACTGAAACTGTTGTTTCTGAGAATGGGTCAATTAGTCATGATATTATTGCGCCATTGAGCCTTTGTTCCACGGATGAATTTGAGCCAATATCTGTTTGTGTGTCTGATTTTGTTGAATTTGAACCAATATCCGTCGAAGTTATTACCGCTGATTTAGAGCCTGATTTAGGGCATGCACCTCAGCGAGAAGCTATTAAACAATTTATATCTCATTGTGTGAATGATTTACATTTCCCGGCAATACATGACTTGATTACTAAAGATTATTTTATAAGGGGAGTGGAATCACATATATTTTTGGATGAATATAGTGTTTGCAGGTGCATATTTTCAGCCGACCGGACTAGTTGGGATGATCCTCAACTTTTCAGACTCTATATATATGATTGGATGTCTACTTTGGGGTACCAGCCCCACCTTGTTTGAGGATATTTTACTGACAGCAAGGAAACAAATACATTTCACTTCTTGGGAGGTATCCCATATTCATGCGACACGGTAATATCTTTCCTTATCTCTTTTGCTTCATTGGTAGCAGTTTCTCCTTGTTCATGCTTTTAATTTCATCTTTAGAACATTGAGGACAATGTTAGATTTAAGTTTGGGGGTATGGGAGAAACTTTTTAGTTGCAATATGAATAAATAAACTCCAGAGCTTAGAAATTTATGCCTATTGAAGATTGCACTAACTAATCTAAGTGGATGGAAGCATTTTGGTTGTAGGAGTTGAGGAACCAATCTGATTAGATGGAAACATCTAAAGAGTCTATTCATAAAAGCACAGAGCTCAGGTGTTAGAAATAACATGATAGTTTCACCATATCTCGTTGAGTCCTTTTCACTTCTTTTTTATTTTATTTTGTTTTTAAACTATGTTTCTCTAAGTGATAGGTGGGGCCCACGATTCAAGTTGTTATCAATGCTAGGGTGAATTAGAGTGATTGAGATACCATGCAAAAAAAAAAATAAATACCGGACCAGTTAGACCAATCGGAATAAGTATTAACACTTGGATAGCAATATGCGTGTGTTCTCCCTGTTTTCGTCGCCTAAGCAAGCGTGGAATGCAGGACCCGTGGGAACTATCGTGTAATCTGCTGACAAGAAGCATGCGCTTGGATCAAAAAGATCTATTCATGCCGTTAAAAAAAAATAATAATAATAAAAAAAAATGGTTATTGTTCTGTGTAGTCAACTGCTGGTTCCCTTGTATTTGCCAGTTTGTTGATCTAGATTTAAGTTATTGACCACTGGTACCATTGTATATGCCAGTGTGTGGATATTAGTCAGACTAGTATCTCAATCCATTAGGATAGGTTCATTTTGGCGGAGGCCTTCAGACAGATATGGGAAACGTCGTTCACTTAGTAAACATCAAAACCATCTATGTTTTTCTATATCCATCTTCTTGATCTATCCATGTGATTAGTTTTGACTCCGAATATGATGTCCATAGTGCAACTATCTGAGTAGAGCTCTGTCACTTTATATGAATTTTAGTATGCTTGAGTGCAAACTCGTGTACAACAATTGGAATTTCGCATCAGGGTACTTCTTCTTGTAATCAATAAGTATGCCAACCAAGGAGGTTCTTTAGTGCTTTCCAAGGTTCTGCGTAGACAGCTAGGGTCTGGAGTAAAGATTTTGTGGGTATATCTCTGGTAAGCCCTCCCGAGACTATAACTCGGCCACTAGGGACACCTAGGGGTTTAAAGGCTTATTGCATACGCTAAATGCAATCGACGATGCCTGCGACAGTGAGTTAGGATTTTATTTTCTAAATTTGATTTGCTCGGGACTAGCAAATAATAAGTTTGGGGGTGTTGATAAGTACGTAAGTGATACATTTTATACCCATATTTATATTAGATATGACTCGATATTTGGCTACTAACACTATTTTAGTGCTTTTGTAGAAAGTACAGGAAAATTAGACCATCCGAAGAATAAACACATAAAGTTGGAGCTAAAGTGGAGTTTGTGACTACACTGGTATTGGCATCCCTGCGAACTATCAAGTTGCTGCACTCACTTAGTTCACGTACATTCCAGAGTAGTGGGGACAAGAGCAGACTTCACTTGTTTAACCCAAGCACGGCCCACTAATGGCTAAGATGAAAAGGGGGACGTGGCTTATTCTGTGGTATTTTCTACCACATCTCTTTTTGGTCGAAACAGAAGAAGAAATTTGCATTTCTCAAGCTAGCAGCTGCCGAACATATTGGTTTTCTGTGCATACAACAACATCAATGAGATCTTGGATCTGAATGGAGATGGCAGTGGAAGGAGGATGCAGTTGGCGATGCTTGGTGGTGGCTTGCCGGTCATGAAAAGAAGATTGTCCTCATGGTGGTTAGAAGTTCACAAAAGAGATGCCTGAAAGGGGATTCAACAAGATGTATTTGCAGGCTCGGATAATTGCAGGCAGTGGTGCGCTGTTGATAGCTTGCTGGTGATTTGGAGGAGTTCTCAGTCGAGAAAACCAAGCATGAGAAAAGAAATGGACGTTGCTGCCTTTGGTGCTCTGATTGGATTTAGATTGTGTAGCTTGACTCGGGCATTGAATGGGGATGATTTGAACTGACTGGAAATGGAGTGGAGTTTCGTTTCAGCTGAGTAATGATGGTTTTGGCGGAACAGTTGCTGGTGGATTTGGTATAAACGGAGATCAAATTATTATTCTCATACTGGTGTTGACTTGGTGGCGATGACGCTGGGTGATCTGGGGTTTATTGGCAGCATCGGGTCTGGAAGGTTATACTGTGCCTGGATTTGGCAGATGGAGGCTATATGTGAATGAAGAGATGATTGTGTTGGGTCAGGCTTAGCAGCAGCAAAACAAGGTGATGATTGGCGTTGGTCGATGGCTGGCTCAGTTTGGTTGGTTCGAGAAGATGCTGTTTCGGAACAGGAAGTGGTGTTTCATTTGCAGCAGGCAGTGAACGTACAGAGAAGGTATATATGCGTACGCTGAGAAGATGGGTTTGCATGGGATTCATTGGTTGAGTCTCTGCTGGTGACGACGAGATGCCTGCGAAGTAGAGAAGCAGTGGTGTTTACGGCAACAGATGAAGGGATCGTGTTTGCATGAATGGAGCAGTCGAGCTGGTGTTGCTGTCATTGACTCATGACTGTAAACGACAAATTGGAAGTTCTGTAGAAGATTAAAAACGAAGAACAGTGGCTGAATAGGCAGTGTTTCGAGCATGAATGATAGTAGTGGATTTGCAGAGGAGTATGGGGATGGAATCGAGCTTCAAATCTTATTGGTGGTGGATCGAATCTGCTGGGAAAATAATGGCAGTGCTGGTATTAAATGATGGTGAAGATTGATTGCAGCGCCAGCGTGTGGAACTTGGGGTCTCTGACTTTCGACTCTTAATGTGGAGATGTTGGACCTGAGGCTATATGGACCATGATGGATTGGGCTTAGGTAATTATACTAGGTCTTAGTCGGACTTGTTTGCAGCAGTAATTATAAAGGAATGAGAAGAAACAAAATAAGGGAGGAGGAAGAGGCTGCGGTGAAAAGGCCGATACAGGAAGAAGAAAAACGGCCAGAGGGCGCGGAAGAGAGTACTTCTCTGTTAGTGACAGACGAGAGGGAGAAGTGCGGCCGCCTTGGAAGTTTTTAGAGTACAAGAACCAGAGGCGAAAAAGTCGATATCGGTTTAATCCTTCCTCTTTTGTTAATCTTTTTATGGCTTTTGAGAAATCCATGGCTAGCTAGAACCATGTTAGGGTTTAGGTAGAACCCAATTTTATTATGAAAACTCTACATTTATATGCTTAAATAATAATTTGAATGACTAGTAATTTATCTTCACAAAAGCTTGGTATCTAATTGTTTATGTGATTTTGTTGATTATTTATGCTTTTCAATTGATATTTCGTACTTTGGTTAAATCCCTTGACGTGATATGCTTTAGGATTGATAGGTAATGCTTTAGAATCACTACCCATGAAGTGAAGAAGATTACAGTGGAGAAACAGTATTTGAAAAAGCATGAAATATATTTTTAACGATTAGTAGAGCTTGCATAATTAATTGGTGGAAACCGAAAATCCTAACAACCCATTTCCATTTTATTCATTATTAGACTTGTTATTATTTCATTTTGTTCCGAATTTCCGAAAACTCTTTAAAACATCATCTTGTTAATTAGTTACTCTTGGTATTAGTTGGTAGAGTATTTCACACTCCTCGTGGGAACGACCTGTACTTGCCATTGTCTACTAGTTAGACGCTGTGCACTTGCAGTATTTTATTGTAGGTTTCCCAACCTATCACACGACCAAAGCTAAGATTTGGCTCTGTGGCCAAAGTTAGGGCTTGGTGGCATGGCCAAGGATAGGGTTTGGCTCCATGGCCAATGCCAGGATTTGGCGTCGTGGTGTTGGACCTATATGTGGCGTGGAAACATTAGCCCTGTTGCCACATCAATCTCATTGATATGGGAAACGTTATTTGGCTTTGGTAGAAACTTGCCCAAATTACTGTTTGGCATGTCGAAACTCTAATTAGTGCGTGTGGCATGCGGCCGCGGCATGACGATTACTTTTGAATGGCGCCATGGCTATGCCAAAGGAACTATGGCAAGGCCGTAGTGTCGAAACGGCCACAGAAATAGGGATTGATGTGTGGTGGCTATTTATGGCAGGTTGCCACGAAGTGGCATGTTATCGAGGCGGAGTGGCGTGTTGGCATGTTACCACGGCAGAGTGGCATGTTACCACGGTAGAGTGGCATGTTGGCATGTCGATCAATATGTTGTCGTGGCAGGGCGCGTTCAGCTTGCGGCAGGGTGCGTTTGGCCTTTAATGTATGGTGGCAAGTTTACAGTAACTTGATTGGCCACGAAAAGGGGGTCGTCCAAACATAAGGCGCGGTTACACTTCTGGTGAGAGTGTGGCGGCTTTAGAGCGACCTGATTGGTCGATTAAAAGAGGGCCGGTTTAGGATGGGGCGTGGCCAATGGCAAGTGGCGCTATCTGGCCTAAGGCATGGCCACGCCTCCCTTTGTTGTTGCGACTCCCTATTTTTCTGATTCTGGGCGAGGTTTTGCACCTGCTAATCCATGGCGGATTGATTACCTAGTTTGCCTAGGCTTAATTTTGACAAGCAAGGTCTGGTATACTGCGCGAGGCGCGAAACCTAACTTCTGCAAGTTAGTCAGGACAATTCATTGAATTCTATGTGTTGACACAGAGTTCTTTTAAGTTCATTGCCAGAGAGCAACACGCTTTTCTGATTGAATACCTTGTGCAAAGATCTCATCCTTGATATTTGGATATTCGTGCTACTCTGCTGCGAGTGAACACAAATCGTCATGCCATATCAACATTAAGGGTTCAGCCGGAGAACATGGCATAGAAGGCATTCTTTGGAACTTAAGTATAGGCAAGGCACCGAAATTTACAGGACATCTGGGATGGTTGCTACATTCGCCAGTCTGGATAAATTTCATGTAGATATATTGAACGGCTCAATAAATATGTCGGTGGAGAGGTTAGCACTCACGACACCGTTTCCTTGCAGAGTGACGTCACATCAGATGCAAGGTTTTACGATTTTAACTCTAAGCTAAAAACCATCATCAACACTAATATGGTATGGGCTTATTGTATTAATTTCCAAAATCTAAGGGTAGAACAATTGCTTAAAAGTATGGAATTGCATGCTCTTTTTTCAATTATACGGAGGATTAATGTCTTGTTTTGGTGGCGTATCAAATCTCAAATCACATAAACATGATGCATGTGAATTATCTATTGAAGTACATAGGCTTAACTCACCTCAAAAATCCGGTTATAATGTTAAGATTTTCTAAAACTTATTAATTGCAGGATCCCAAGTTATTTTTTCAATGTGAGACTAATCTCAACACGTCCCCTCATATATAACCTTCCAGGGTTTAGCATGTGAACAGTTAATCGGGTGACCCAGAGTAGATTCGGCAGGAACATGCCTATTAATGGCTATAACCTTTTTTTTAATTAAATTATAGATTCCTAAAAAAATGAACACAATTACTAATCATTTTAGAAACTAATAATTATAATTAATTGTCTACTCTGATACTATATTAAAGTCAAGGTGTTTAACTCATTTCGAAACCACAAAATTGGTTAAAAAGACCAAAATCAACAATTTTTGGGTGAAATGGACAGTTAGATTTTGATATTGTTTAAATGGACAAAAATGTAAAAATAGATAGGATATAACCAGTTTCATCGTGTCCATTTTCAAATATTTTTTCTTATTTTTAATTTACACAGGATGTATCCAGTTTCATCCTTGCTATTTTTTAAATTTAAGCTACGATGAAACCAATTTCATCCTTACTATTTATTTTTTTGACATTTCGCCCAAACTATTTTTTACTCGTCCATTTAAACCGTGATTTAAAAATATTTGGACAAATGACCCATTTCCCGTTTCGAAACTGACTTACAAAGTTAACCGTCTTAGGCTTAACTTCAAGATCTTAAGTTGCCACTACCACGCGGACTAATCTCAACATTATCCCATACCTAAGTTTATACCAAAATTCCCCTAATCTAGGTTCGTTGTAGTATTCATTTCCAAGTTCTGAAAGAGGATTGCATTAAAACTTGAAATTTCATGCTCGATAATCTGTCATCTTTTACTTTGGAAGATAACTGGTGAGTGTAAATACAAAGTTTAGCCTGCCAAGGGCAAGGCCGCAGGAAATATCACTTCGCTCGTGTAGTCTACAAGTTTACCCGATATCTGGATTTGATTAAACTAAAAACTCATGGCTGACGTTATTTTAAGTGTACCCTGGGTACATACGGCTTATCATAGCAGCCGGAATCCTGGTTTCATGTAAGTGGGCCAATTTAAGTACGGGTTTGGTACTCTTTCTATTCCCAATAATAGAATCGAATCCCTTTTCATGAACTTGTTTGTCTTTCCCCCGGGAAAAAGTAGATATGGATCGTTGTAGTGAGTTATAGCTGGCAAAACGATGACGTGTTAACATAATGCTCGTAAAATCTAAGAACAAGTTCAAATACGGTTTCAAAAGTTAGTTGTTGAATGTTGGGCCTACGGTCTGTTACGTGGCAGACCGTGAAAAGGGTGATGCATGATTTAACAACAAAATCTTTTGGTCCCCTACACTGTTCGGGAGGAGTGAATAAAAATTCTATCCAGACCGTTCTAACGGACTGAATAAAAATGGGGATCTTTTTTTCAAGCCCAATTTTCTTTTTCTATTTAAGAAACCCACCAATAAGATGATTGCATATGTGCAAACTCATAATTAGCTATAATAAAATTTGTTTACAAAAGTAACTTTTTATTTAGTTAAGAAAATTAGTTATAATTAATATAAAAAAAATGGTTAATCATAATCCTTAAAATATGCTAGATCTGGTGAAAATTTCTTCTAATCATAATTCCTAAAATAACTCCATAAAATAGGTAAGATTAGGTGAAAATTTCTTGCAAATTTTAATCGCTGAAGTAGTAATATCAGATTTTCTGGAAATTTGGTTTATTTTATTTTTTTCTCAAATTCCATTTTACAATTCGTCAACATTCCAATTTTCAGGGATTTTCAAAAAAAAATTCAGTTTTTTACTGTGCAATTTGTGAAGAATTCTAATTTTTACGGTAATTAGATCGATGAGAATCCTTTTCTTCCAGAAAGCGTAAGGTGGAAAAATTTAATTTTCATCCATAATTAGTGCTAGCCAAGATTCAAGAATTAATGAAGAAGAATTCCAATTTTCACGATAGTTAGATCGATGAGAATTCTAGTTTTCACAAAACATTGGGTGGAAAATTTTAGTTTCCATTTATAATCAATGCTAGGCCAAACTTCATAAAAATTCTTGTTTTCACCCATAATAAGCATCATTTTATGACAGAAATGACAGCAATAATTTTGCAACCTAATGAAAACCATCGTTACCACATTTGATGATAATTGCACTTATCACAGGAAGTGATGACAGTAATTATCACAATACAATGATAACTCTAATTACCACGATAAAATTTCAATTTCTACTAAAACTTAGTCATAATCACGTTCGGTGATAATTACATTTAACTCTAGAATCAGAAAAAAGTAATAATAATAATAATAATAATAATAATAATAAAAAAAGAGACAATAGATAATCACAAGATAGATGAGTTATAAAAGTTTGACAATCGCAAGCAAGTCAAAGAAGATATCGCATCATCAAATCAATTAAGAAAAATGATAAGATTGGAAAAATTTGTCATATGCATTTCCATATACTAGTTACCATTACTCTGAAGGGCTGACCTTATCCACTACTGCGGGTGTATACATCTTCTTGTCGGCTGTGAATGAGTGGTTAGTAGAGAACCAGCGTTAGAGTGCCACATGTCGATACTCGATTGAGTGATTAGTTTAGGGCTTTCTCTTTCTTCCTTGTTGCATTAAAGCTGTAGGAAAAACTGGTTTTGAGGTAGAAAATGAATTATTGATGTGTTCTTGGCTGCTACGTCAGAGTTACCGAATTTCCAATTTAATTCCATTAAATTCAGCCACGTTTAATCCTAATTCGTACTAAGAATAGTACAATTGGTATTCAGAGTTGTTCTTTCCTATCCACGCATCAAATTTGAGCTCAATTTTTTTTTTCTGTTCTCACCATGGTTACTCAAACTTGTAAAGAGCTAACTGATACAACTAATAGTCAACAGCTTCAGATCGACAAAATTCAACTTCAACTTGATACGATGCTAACCAAAGACGATTTCGAAAAAAGGATGCAAGCTAATTTTGAAGCTCAGATGTCAATTTTGACAAAAACAATTCAATCTGAGATGGAAAATCTTCATTCAAACAAAAATTTTGAATAAGGTGAAAATAGTGAATCTCTGGGTAATCAAACTGGTTTTGCTCATGCTGGTGGTGGACATCGTGTCCAATCTTACTCTGGTGGCCGTGATTTTCACCACCGTCCACCGAGAATGGATTTTCCACGTTTTGATGGTAACAACCCCAAGAGCTGGATTCATAAATGTGAATATTATTTCTAGATGCAAGAGGTACCAGAGTTCAACAAGGATGGAATGGCAGCCATACACCTAGATGGTAAGGCAAGTAAATGGTTTGAGAATTTCAGATTGAATAAACATCACATATCCTAGCCAGAGTTATCTGAGAATATTTTCTCTCGTTTTGAAAACCCTGCTCATGATAATATAATGGGTATCTTTAATAAATTAGCTCAACTTACCACTGTGGAAGCATATTTTGAGGAATTTGAGTATTACAAGGCTTTACTGCTAAGTGTTCATAAGTATTTTCCTGAATCTTATTTCATTGCTTGTTTTATTGGTAGCTTGAAGGAGGAACTCAGAAATTCCATTTTAATGTTTGAGCCTAAAACACTAATGAATGCTTTTTATCTTGCAAGAATGTAAGAGCAAACACTACTTCTACAACATAAAACTCCTAAACCCACTACAAGAATTTTTTCTCCATCTTTCAATACTTCAAGACCCTTCCCACCACCCACATTTCCTCTGAATCCTACTTATATGCCTCCAACTCCATCTACTACACAATCCATACCTAAACCTTCTCCACCATTACCTTTCAAAAAACTCACTCCTGAGCAGGAGCAAGCAAGAAAGGCCCAAGGCCTATGTTTCAATTGTGATGAAACATACATAAGGGGTCATGTATGTAAAAAAACAGTACTTATGCGTGTTAATTAGAGAGGAAGCTGAGGAAATATCTGATTTTGGACTAGACACAAAACATGAGATTGATGAGGAGCCTCTAGTGGAGAGTAACGTAGAAATATCACTAAATGCACTTAAAGGCACCACCTCAGCTGATATTATAAGGATTCTTGGTTTTGTCAAGAAGAAAAGCATTTCTATTTTGATTGATACAGGCAACACACATATCTTCATTGACTCTAGCTTAGCCAAAATATCACAATGTTCCATTGAACAAACTGCTAGTCTGCTAGTCACTATGGCCAATGGGGACAAAACTGTAAGCTCTGGTATTTGTTCTAAATTGTAGTAGTCCATGCAAGGACACAAGTTTTGTGGGGATTTAAGACTTATACCATTAGGGGGCTGTGACATTGTACTGGGTGCTGATTGGCTGAGGAATTTGGGAGATGTCTTATTCAACCTTTTCAAGCTTTGCATTACCTTCAAACATAAGGGTAAGAACATCACATTACAGGGAACAATAACAAAACCATCCTTACACATGATGAGTGGCTCTGCAGTAAAAAAATTCTTTCAAAAACACTCTCATGGAGTGATTGGTCAGCTATTCTCTATTTCTACCACCTCTGGTCCATCTCAACCACCTCCACAAATTTCCCGTGTGCTTGATCAGTTTCATGATGTATTCTGTGAGCCAAATTCCTTTCCACCACAGAGAGATCTGGACCATAAAATCCCTTTACAGCCCAATTCAGTGCCTGTCAACTTGAGACCCTATAAATGTCCCTATATTCAAAAGTATGTGGTGGAGCAACTGGTACAAGACATGCAACTTTCTGGAATTATTCAACCTAGTAACATCCCATTTGCCTCTCCAATTATACTTGTTAAGAAGAAAGACAACTCTTGGAGGTTCTATGTTGATTATAGAAAGCTGAACAACATTACTATCAAGGACAAATTTCCAGTTCCAGTGATTGATGAACTATTGGATGAATTACATGGCTCCAAATTCTTCACCAAGATTGATTTGAAGTATGGATATCACCAGATAAAAGTGTACCCTTCTGATATACACAAAACTGCTTTTAGAACCCATTATGGTCATTTTGAGTTCAAGGTGATGCCATTTGGCCTTACAAATTCTCCAGAAACATTTCAAGCACTCATGAATAAGGTTTTTCAACCTCATCTTAGAAAGTTTATTCTGGTATTCTTTGATGACATACTTATCTACAATCCTTCCTTGGAGGATCATTTTCTGCATTTGTAAACTGCTTTACAAATCCTCAGAGAGAACCAGTTGTTTGCAAACTTCTCGAAGTGTTGTTTTGGGCAATCTGAACTGGAATATTTTGGACATATTGTCACTGCCAATGGGGTTAAAGCTGATCTTGCTAAAATCTCACAATGATGTATTGGCCTATACCTACAACTGTTAAAGCTTTAAGAGGATTTTTGGGTCTCACTGGTTATTACAGGAAGTTTGTTAAGGATTATGGACTTCTTTGTAGACCATTGACTGATTTACTTAAAAATGATTCTTTTCAACGGTATCCTGCTGCCACTGCTGCCTTCATTCAGCTCAAGAATTCCATGACAACTACATTTGTGCTTGCATTGCCTGAATTTACAAAGCAATTGTGTTGAAAACAGATGCTTGTGATGTGGGAATTGGTGTTGTCCTCATGCAAGACAACAGATCCATTGCTTTTTACAGCAAACCATTGGGACCAAGAGCTGTTTCTATGTCTACTTATGAGACGGAGTTGCTAGCCATTGTTCAAGATGTCACTAGATGGAAGCATTACTTACAAGGTACCAAATTCATTATAAGGACAGATCATCAAAACATTCACTACTTTTTGGAACAAAAGCTTTCCACTGTTTTGCAACAAAAATGGCTTATGAAGCTCTTGGGTTATGACTATGAAATTGTGTACAAGAAGGGCTCTCATAATAAAGTAGCAGATGCTCTTTCTAGAAGACTTCATGCAAGTGCTTCCTGTCACTCTACCTCTCTTTCCAGTCCAACTTGGACTCAAGACATTATTGACAGTTATGCTGATGACTCCATAGTTTAGAGTTTAATTGCTCATCTTACTATGACTTTCATCTCTAATCTTAAGTACACTTACTTCAATGGCATTTTAAGATACAAGGGAAGACTGTACATTGGCAGTTCAGCCGCTACTAGAACCAAGATTTTGGAATCCATCCACTCTTCGGCAGTAAGGGGACATTCTGGAATGCATGCCACTTACATTATAGCCAAATCTTACTTCTTCTGGCCTGCAATGAAGAAGGATATTATATTATTTGTCTCCACTTGTGATGTTTGCCAAAGGCACAAAGGATAACATACTTTTCCTGCTGGCTTACTTCAACCACTGCCCATTCTAGACCATGCATGGCAACACATCTTAATGGACTTTATTGAAGGATTGTCAATGAGTGAAAGAAAGTCAGTCATTTTGGTTGTGGTAGGCAGACTCATTAAGTACAACCACTTTGTTGGATTCACTATCCTTACACAACTGCCTCTGTTGCTAGAGAATTTATCTCTCATGTGTTCAAGCTTCATGGGCCACCTGCTTCCATAGTTTCTGACAGAGATAAAAATTTCACAAGTCATTTTTGGTAACACTTATTCAAGGCTTTGGGTACTCAACTGCATTTAAGCACAGCATACCATCCACAGACTGATGGGCAAACTGAAAGAGTAAATTCTTGCCTTGAAAGCTACTTGAGATGTATGTGTAATCATCAACAAAAGAAATAGCATATGTGGCTTCCTTTGGATGAGTGGTGGTACAATACCAACTACCACACTAGCTTGAAAATGAGTCCCTTCTAAGCATTCTTTGGATATCTGCCTCCACACTTAGCTTTCCCTTCTTCTGCCACAACATCTATTGCTGTTGTTGAAGACTATATGAAACAGAGAGCTTTTGTTCTTTATATTTTGAAGGAAATTTTACATAAATCACAAGAGAGGATGAAGTTCTTTGCTGACAAGACCATAACTGATAGAGTGTTTGAAGCGGGTGACAAAGTTTATCTCAAGTTGCAACCTTATAGACAAACTTCTGTAGCCTTGAGAAGAAGTCTCAAACTAGCAGCAAAATATTATGGCCCTTTCACTATTATCCAGAAGATTGGTGAAGCTTCTTACAAACTTCAATTACCGGCATAGGGCAGGATTCATCCAGTTTTCCATGTATCCCATCTGAAGAAACACATTGGCACCATCCACAATCCTTCTCCTTCTCTACCTGTGCTGGATACTGATGGCTCCATCTTGGTCATTCCTGCAGCTGTCTTGGACACTAGAACTATTTTTCGCAATGATCTTGTTGTTACTCAATTACTCATCAGGTGGACTAATGCTTCTGTGGAAGATGCTACATGGGAAGATGCAGCTCATATTGCCTACCATTTTCCTAAATTCAATCCTAGTGGACAAGGATTCTCTGATAGAGGGGGCATTGTCATGTGCATTTCCATATGCTAGTTACCATTACTCTGAAGGGCTGCCCCTATCCGTTATTGCGGGTGTATACATCTTCTTGTCGGCTGTGAATGAGTGGTTAGTAGAGAAACAACGTTAGAGTGCCACATGTCGATACCCTATTGAATGATTAGTTTAGGGCTTTCTCTTTCTTCCTTGTTGCATTAAGGCTATAGGAAAAACTGGTTTTGAGGTAGAAAATGAATTATTGATGTGTTATTGGCTGCTACGGAAGAGTTACCGAATTTCCGATTTAATTCCATTAAATTCAATCACGTTTAATCCTAATTCGTACTAAGAATAGTACAAAATTAATCTAAGCCGCCACATTAAGAGAACATAATTTCTCATGGAGGTAAGTTAGTAATATAAATTGGGACAATAATCCTTTGTGTTTGAACATGAAAAAAATTAAAATCCGTGACATCAAAATGAATTCACGACATCAGAAGTCCGAAGAGTTGGAAGTTCACAATGGCAATGGTGGTATACACAACATTAATGACACTTTTTTAAGATGAGAATATGAGATAAGAGAGGAAATATAACAACCATAATGAACCGAGATATAATCGGTGATAAAGATAAATAGTTGACCCCGTAATATATGGTAACAAATTAAATTTCTAATTAATACTAAATTCAAGCAAACAAGGTAGTATGGTAACAAATTTTTTATTTTTTTTTGAACAAGAAATGGTTATATTAAAAAAATGAAAAATAATTACAAGCCTAGGAACAGTACATTCACAAAATTACATATAAATGATTGTATCCCAATGAAATAAGACCTGATTTACAGAGACATATTTAAACACATCCTTATCCAATAACCAAAGTAAAATAGTCTGCTTTATAAGTAAAATAAGTTCCTCAACTTCCATAGCCCTACCACTAAAAGCCTTGTTATTTCTTTCTTTCCAAAGGTGCCAAAAAACAGCATAAATCATCTTCCACCAAATCTCCCTACATTTTCCTGAAAGATTATTGAGTTTCCAAGCCTCAAAATGTTTCTTCACAGTAGTAGGAGCAAACCAACAAATATTGAACGCATTAAAGAAATGCGACCAAACTTCAAAAGCATATTGGCAACACAGTAAAAAGTGATCACTAGTTTCTTCCTCCATTTTACAAAACAAACACTTATCATCTTTCACAATCACATTTCTATGTTTTAACATGCTATAGGATGCTAAAGAATCATGAAAATTTGCCCAAAGCATAAAACTCACCTTACGTGGAATGTTTTTCTTCCATAAAAACCTCACAAAGTCGCAATCTTCAGCCTCATCCAATTGAAGTCCATAACATTTCTTCACCGTAAATCCATCTAAAACATCACAGTGTCTTCATTTGCATTCAAGCTATGGACAGACCCCAACTCATTACACAACAAGTCCCACTCCAATTGTTCCTCCTTATACAATCTTCTTCTTGTAAGGCAATGTAACCTACCATTCACCACCATCTCCGCAACAGAAGCTTGTTTTCTCATGCAAACCTTGAAGATAGCCGGAAATCTATCTTTTAGTGGACCAAAATTTGTCCATTTGTCGAAATATAAATTTCTTGTATGGTAACAAATTAAAAATAATAACTAATTAAGGTTAATTTAGTCCATCTAAAATTATGGAAATATAAATCTAATTTAAGACTATTATTTTTTACCGTAGATCTTGTAATTTGGGTTATACATATGTACAATCTTAATGATGGGTTTCTAAAAGAGAGAGAATCCAAACTTGGGTTCCTCAGAAATTTCCACGAATAAAAACGGAAAACATACATAAAAATAAAACCCCCAAAGATACGTAAAAATCTAGGAGCGGACTCCTGTTTTCCCAGAGGGACGGTCTGTGTGGTTTATTCTATGTCAGTTTGATGATCCGTCAAGAAACCTTCGCTCTCAAATTTATGGAATATGATTATATTTCGTATCCCCTAGTTCTCTATTTTGAAAGGAAGTAGGGGAAATTCATATGGCAATCAACAGAACATAATATTTGTTGAGCCAGGTGAATGGGTAAATGTGGTTTTGTATTATAGGGAAAGAAGTGGGCGATTGATCATAAAGCGCTAGGACTGAGAACATTCGTTCGCGTGTGAAGGTTAAACTCGGTGTGTGACTGACAACCGCGGGCGCGAGAAACAAAAACGCCAACTGTCAAATATCCAACGTCCCTTTTCCCAACGGCTATAACTTTCAAAACCTATAAATTCCTTCATTTAGAATTCATTTTCACTCACACCGCTACTATCTCTTCTTCTAAAATTCTTCCTAAAACAAAATTTTCTTCTTCCTAAACAAAACTCTTCTAAACCAAAATTTTCTTGATACAAAATGAGCCACTTGATAAGAAAAGCGGTCAATAGTATAAGGCACAAAAGAGATCAAAGACATGAACCGGTACCGCGACATGCCACAAATGTAGATTATACTCAAAATCGGGAAGAAGGGTTTGCTTCGCCGAGTGTCATTGCTGCTCCGTCATTAGTCCAAGATCATGTGTCGGAGAATTAGAGCGGTCTGAGAGTTATTATAGAATCATAGGTGGATTTTCAGACTTAAAGATTGTTTATAATGGTCTACCCCCTACAGTACGAGAAAGGGTTGACAAATATCTCTGGCATGCGCTTTATAGTGTGAAGCCTAGAAAACACAACAACAAAATTAGAAAGTATTGGTGGAAAGGTGGTGGCCGACGACGCACACGTTCCATTTTATGGATTTTGAAATTGGTAAGTTTGTTTAACTTAACTTAAATTTTATTTTTTAAATGATTATTAAATAATCAAAAGAATTAAATATAGTTGATATTATTCTTGTAATAGGAATTACTCCCCTTGATTTGTATTTCATTTGTGGGATCCCAAATGGAGTGGGAGATCATGTACCATACAACCTAAACGAATGGATGTCAAATAATAAATGGCAGACGCTTCTTCCCTCATTTATAAAAGCACGTGTACGTGAAGATCATAAAGATTTGTAAGGAGGTGGACTATTTTGTTCAGTGTTGAAGTGTTTTCTTAACTAAAATAGAAACTCAACAAATGTAGATGATTATCTTGAACCCGAAAGGGTGTTTATCTTATGGTTACTGGGTCAGACGTTCTTTCCATACTCAACTACTGTTTCTCATATTGGTTGGCTTGAAGCGTTAGAAGATCTTGACAAAGCACCAGATTATGATTGGGGCTCTGCAATTTAGCAAAAATGTGTTGTGGGATGGATCAAACGTCCATGGATATAGCTAACTTCACTGGTGAAAAAGCGGGGTTCTAGCAACCATACCCAATATTTCTCTTAGCAATCTGTATGGACAAACTCCAATATACTTTCTAGAGAATCAACTAGACAGACATACTCAATCTAGATAAAAATTATATCAAAGAGTTTATATCTCTATTTCTCGATTTAAATCTTACTCAAGCAAACTGCGAGTCTCAATTTAAATAGAAGAGAGATAAACTTGGATGGTACAAAGACCAATATCCAAGTGTCAATCAATTTAAATCAACAACCAAAAGGTCGGATATTCTAATTGATTTAGCAACGCACAACCTGTATTATTTAAATTATATTAACAAATATAATAGCGGAAAAGAAATAACACAGACACCAGAAATTTTGTTAACGAGGAAACCGGAAATGCAGAAAAACCCCAGGACCTAGTCCATAATGAACATACCCTTTGTTAAGCCTCTACAGACACTAGCCTACTCCAAACTAACTTCGGTCTGTACTGTAGTTGAAACCCAACCAATCTCACACTAATCCAAGGTACAGTTATGCTCTTACGTCTCTGATCCCAGCAGGATGCTACGTACTTGATTCCCTTAGCTGATCTCACCCACAACTAAGAGCTTCTACGACCCAAAGTCGAAGACTTTAATAAACAAATATGTATCACACAGAAAATTCCATGATAATAGATAAATCCATCTCCCACGAATATACCTATGAGTTTTGTTTCGTCTTTTGATAAATCAAGGTGAACAAGAACCAATTGATAATCCAGACTTATATTCCCGAAGAACAGCCTAGTATTATCAATCACCTCACAATAGTCTTAATCGACGCAGCGAAAAAAGATATTGTGGAATCACAAACGATGAGACGAAGATGTTTGTGATTACTTTTTATCTTGCCTATCAGAGATAGAAATCTCAATCCAATTATTACAATTGTACTCGTACAATAGAAACAGCAAGACCAGATCACACAACTACAAGAAAAGTAGTATCGGTCTGGCTTCACAATCCCAATGAAGTCTTTAAGTCGTTAACCCAGTTTGAGAAAAGAGAACCAGAGGTTAAAGGAGAGTCGACTCTAGCTTAGCACAACAAGTATCACACAGAATGTGTGGGGATTGTTTCCCAGTTGCTAGAGTTCTCCCTTATATAGTCTTTCAAATCAAGGTTTGCAATCAATGTTAGCTTAGTAACAAAGCATTCAATATTCACCGTTAGATGAAAACCTGATTAGATTCAAGCTAATATTTATCAACCGTTAGATCGAAAACATAGCTTGTTATACACAAATGAATTGCACGTTCCTGGGCTTGTGTAACCGTACCCAAACTTGTACATTAGTTGGTTCAACAGTAGTTAACCAAATGGTTAGCCATATGATCACTTTCACATCTACCATATTCTTCTTCACCATAACTAGTTCAAATGAACTAGTTAGAGACTTGTTCAATTGTAAGGAAATCTTATGTACTACACAAGACACAATTGAAGCAAAAACGATTTGATTCACATGAATAGGTTCATGAAATCTATAGCCACGGTTTGCACTTTCATTCCTTAGTTTATAAAGATAAGTTCACTAAACATCGTTTTTAGACATAACCTACTCAAGTTCGCGGACTGGGTTCGCGGACTTAAGTTCCCGGATGGAGTTTACAAACTCCAACAGAAATTATCGGGTTTGAGAACTTCGCCAGTTCGCGGACTAAATTCGCGAACTTAGCTCACGCAGTACTCCGGTTCACTTGATAAACAAAGTTCGCAAACTTCGGTTCAAGCAATAAGGACTTGTACATATATGTGTTTCCACAACAATGCTTATATCCTCCAAACGGTTATATAGTCTAAACTCTCATTTCAATCATTGAAACATTCTCAGAGGACGTTATATAGTTGTTATTCACACACCATTTCTCGTCAGAGCAATTTTCAAAGTGATTGAAACATATCATGACTTTCGTCACTAGGTAAAGATGAACTTGGCTGAAGCGAAAGCTTTACCAACACATATTTCGATAAATAGATAGGTGAGGTAAACTCGGCTCGGAATACCAATTGTGTATAATCTAAGTCGATATGGCAAAACGACTTTTGTCTCAAGATATGAGATATAGACTTTCGAGTGATAGATAAGTTCAAGTCTCCACATACTCTTTAGTCGATGAAGATGCACCAGTTTCTTGAGTAGTCTTTCGTCTTGTATGATGATTTCCATGGAGTTCTTGAGCTCAACTACACTTTCTATTCTAGTCCGAGACCTTGGCTATAGTAGACCAGAAATCAAGACTTATATTTTTGATCACTAACATTGACAAACATGCTTGAGATAGCAACGCATGCGAGTTCGACCGAGCAATGCTCTAACAATCTTCCCCTTTGTCAATTTTAGTGACAAAACTATCAATACATATGGAATACAAAAAATATATAAATAAACTTTTGTAGCTCCTATTCCACATGTATAATCTCCAATATTACTTGAAATCTTCGTCACTTCCAAGTACTCCAATGATCCCAAAGGTTGTAAGTTTAGCATCACCGTTGTTGAAAATCCGTAGCTATAACAACGAGAAAACAAGAGTTCTCAATCATTGTTATACAATGTCATAGTATCATTACACAACGTCAAAGTTCAATTGTATCACAACTTTAACAACAATACTATGGTGATACGTCACTCCCCCTTAGTGAATACTCCATCTCACATGGAAACCACTCCTCCTTACATAATGATACGAAAACCATATGTATTTATAGTGTGAACTACATATTAATTCTCCCCCTTTTTGTCAATAAAATTGGCAAAGGTACAAGAACGGGATCCTAATGAAATTTCCGAAAGAGACATTTCATTACCAAAAGAAAGCATATATCATCTTATTTAGATGCAATCATAAAGCCGAATCTAAATTCATTCATCAATGAGTCTACTAAGATACAAGATAACCCCTAAAATATTCCACAGCCGTACTCCCCATAAAGATTTGGCAATTAAGCACAAGTTCAAAAGAACTCTCCCTCATAATATGTCATTCCCGAAAGAACAACAAGAGCGACCTTAATTTCAAAAGAGAAAAGAATGATTTATTTGGACATAACAAATTACATACAAGTATGAATTTGAATCCAAAAAACTCAATTAAATTAATCATAAGAGAACCCATGATTTACTTAATTGGAAATGCTCAACACAAGTAAACTTATGGAGACTTAAAAATACTCAATTAGATTAATCATAAGAAAATCCATAATTAATCTAATCGAAATACACAACTAGACTAATCACAAAAGTAATCAATTTAATTGGTCATACTCGACATAAGAGAATCTATGGAGCAATGACTAAGTTAATCATGAAAATAATCAACCCAGTCAAAAACGTTCAAACATAAGAAAACTTACGGAGTCATAGCTAAATAACCAAATAAGATGATTAATTTAGTTCAAAATGCTCGACATAAAGTATCTCACGGAACAACAACACAGATAATCAAAAAATAATCAACTTGGTTGTTTAGTGCTCAGTATAAGACACATTACGGAGCCTCACAATAATACATAAAATATGGATCAGGGAAGATCAATTACTGCGGAATACACAAGGATTCATTCTATTTTTCCATTACCATTTGCACAATGACATGCAATAGACATAATCCTTGACAACAAAAGATTTTAACCTATCTTCTATCAGAAATTGACATAATAGGCTTAACTTTTGTATTTGTCAAAAGTCAATTCATTCTTTCATCAATACATACATATCAACTCACAAACGACTTTACTTTTGACAAAGTATGGGACAATCAAGTTCACGGACGTAAACACACATATCCCATAACAATATTGCAATATATAAAACCATAAAGATTAATACTGCAAAAATCATCTTCCAAACAATTTTAAACCAATAAATCTAAAAAAATGAAGATGAAAATGTTGGACATAGCTGTGTGTAATCACAATAATGGCTATTCCAAACCCTAGTTATTCTTCTAAGAAAAACAATAAAAACAGAAGATTTACTAGGCTATAAGACCTTTAAAGAATTCTTTATCGTCCCCGAACTCCTTGTCGTCAACCGCCATTAGAACATAAGGTTCATTAAGATAGGAGTTTATATCAATAAACCTTCTTGGCTGATGTTGTCGAACCAGGGCCTTCTGAATCTCATGAGTCTTATACACAAAAGCCTTTATTTGTTGAATCTCATTTCGCATCTCCTTCAACCCATCAAGAACATCAGAAAACTTCTAAGAATTTGAAGGAACGACTCTTGGCTTCCTCACATTCCTTCTTTTCCTATTCAATGTTGGAGATAATGTAGATCTTTCTTTTTCCTTCGTGATTGATGTCTTAACAATCATATTAACATCTTTTCCATCAGAAGACATCGTGCTTGGAGTATCCATAAACGTATGGGTTTGTGAGAGTAAATCACAATTTGCTCAACAAGTAGTCTTGAGATAAAAAGAAGTTTCAGAGAAGGAAAAAGGAATGTAGGGTCTTGAAACCTTTAAACAGGTTCGTACACGACTAACTCTCAACCTTATGAAGAGCAAAATTATCGATAGTACCCTTTCTTTTGTTTGATAGACAAAAAGAAGGAAAATCTAAGAAAAGAAGAAAAAAAAACTTTTTCTAAACCCTGAGAGGTACAAAATCATTGTCTCTTTTGATCAGGCACATGAGACAAGATTTCAAAACACAACACAATCAAGTTGCATTGCGGTGAACAACAATTTGTCCACCATTTTCCTCTTGAGAGGAATCTACAGACCTCTTTCTATCATAACGACTCGACCGTACTTTCTTCTCTAATGGTCTTGGTTTATCCTTGGAAACTAACTTCTTATACGAAGATAAAATCCTACATACCTCAGCGGTCTTCTGAGCAAGTTTAAGCTTTCTTGCTAAATGATTTGCTTCTCGTTGAAGTTTGTTGACGTGCCTTTGTTGGTGTTTGTACTTGTAACACCTTGATAGTTCATGACCCTTTAACGAACAATACGAACACGTCAATTTAGAATAAAAATCATGCTTTTGAGATGTGTAAGCAGCTAGGCACATGGTGGAACCTGAAATATTACAAACAGAGTTTCCAAAGGATGGGTAAACTTCATCTTCCAGAATAGTTGGATTATCTTCTGAAAGAATATCAAGATTGATGTATGTATTGCTACAGTAATCAAGATCAATATTTTCACCAAGAAGTGCAACACTTGATTTCTCGTCTTCATTAGAATCATAGATGTCAGACATTTCATCAAGAGTTGCAGTAAGACCTTTGTTCCCAGTGTATTTTCCACGATTTGGGAACTCGTTTGCAAAATGACCAAATCCCTTACACTTAAAGCACTGAGGCATATCCTCGTCATCAGTTTCATCGGTATCCCTATTTTTAGGAGGAACACGATTATAAGTTTGACTGATGCCTTAGGCTTATCTCTTGAGAACCGTTTACTTCTCTTCAGCAGAAGATCCCTAAACTGTCTTGTGATCATCGACACTGATTTGTCAAGATCTTCATCTGATGAATCTGTCTCAGAGTGATCATCTTCAGAGATATACACTTTTTTATTTTTATCAAGTAATTTAGTGTCCTTTAGTGCTTGAACGCAACATCCTTAGATTTGGATGAATGTTCGTGATCAAAGATCTTAAGCTTCCAAACCAGCATATTTCTGGAGAGATTATCCAGGTTATTTCCTTCAAAGATGGCATGCTTTTTAGAATCGTATCTAGATGGCAGCGATCTGAGAATTTTCATCACAATGTCCTTTTCAGGAATAGTTTTACCCAATGCAAAGATGCATTAACAATTTCAGACACTTTGTGATTAAACTCATCAAACGTTTCTTCATCTGCCATACGAAGGTTTTCCCAATCGGAATTAAGGTTTTGAAGCCTAGCTTCCTTTTCACTGGTATTGCCTTCAAATACGGTTTCTAAGATATCCCAAGCTTCTTTAGACTTAGTGCAATTTGACACATGGTGCTGAAGATCTGGGGTAATGGCATGTATAATGGCATTCAAATCTTCGGAGTTTTGCTTTGCAGCATTTATCTCGGCAGGGGTGTATTCACCAATGTCCTTGGGAACGTTTACATTTCCAACTGCCACAACGGGAGCATATAGCCATTAACTACATATACCCATGATTGAAAATCACGTGCTTGAAGAAAAGCTCGCATATCAATTTTCCACCATAAGTAATTAGAGCCATCGAAGACTGGTGGTACGTTTATTGAGATAGCACCTCTGTCCATAGAGTCAGATCGCTACAAACACAGACTTGTAAGGTCTTAAACGTGTTTCCCTGCTCTGAATACCAATTGAAAAAGCGGGGGTCTAACAACCACACCCAATACTTCGCTTAGCAATCTGTATGGACAAACTCCAATATACTTTCTAGAGAATAAACTAGACAGTCAGACTCAATCTAGATAAAAAGTATATCAAAGAGTTTATATCTCTATCTCTCGATTTAAATCTTACTCAAGCAAACTGCGAGTCTCAATTTAAATACAAGAGAGATAAACTTGGATGGTACCAAAGACCAATATCCAAGTGTCAATCAATCCAAATCAACAACCAAAAGGTCTGATATTCTAATTGATTGAACAACGCACAACCTGTATTATTTCAATTATATAAACCAATATAATGCGGAAAAGAAATAACACAGACACCAGAAATTTTGTTAAAGAGGAAACCGCAAATGCAGAAAAACCTCGGGACCTAGTCCGGATTGAACATACACTATATTAAGCCACTACATACACTAGCCTACTCCAAACTAACTTCGGTATGGACTGTAGTTGAACCCCAACCAATCTCACACTGATCCAAGATACAATTATGCTCCTACTCTCTGATCCCAACAGGATGCTACGTACTTTATTCCCTTAGCTGATTTGACCCACAACTAAGAGTTGCCTCGACCCAAAGTTGAAGACTTTAATAAACAAATATGTATCACACAGAAAAGTCTATGATAATAGATAAATCCGTCTCCCACGAATATTCCTATGAGTTTTGTTCCTTCTTTTGATAAATCATGGTGAACAAGAACCAATTGATAATCCGGACTTATATTCCCGAAGAACAGCCTAGTATTATCAATCACCTCACAATAGTCTTAATCGATGCAGCGAAAAAAGATATTGTGGAATCACAAACGATGAGACGAAGATGTTTGTGATTACTTTTTATCTTGCCTATCGGAGATAGAAATCTCAAGCTAATTATTACAATTATACTCGTACGATAGAAACAGCAAGATCAGATCACAAAACTACAAGAAAAGTAGTATCGGTCTGGCTTCACAATCCCAACGAAGTCTTTAAGTCGTTAACCCGGTTTGAGAAAAAAAAACCAGAGTTTAAAGGAGAATCGACTCTAGCTTAGCACAACTAGTATCACACAGAATGTGTGGGGATTAGGTTTCCCAGTTTCTAGAGCTCTCCCTTATTTAGTCTTTCAAATCAGGTTTTGCAATCAATGTTAGGTTAGTAACAAAGCATTCAATATTCACCGTTAGATGAAAACCTATTAGATTCAAGCTAATATTTATCAACCGTTAGATCGAAAACATATCTTGTTATACACAAATGAAATGCACATTCCTGGGCTTTTGTAACTGTACCCAAACTTGTACATTAGTTGGTTCAACAATAGTTAACCAAATGGTTAGCCATATGATCACTTTCATATCTACCATATTCTTCTTCACCATAACTAGTTCAAATGACTCAAATGAACTAGTTAGAGAGTTGTTCAATTGCAAGGAAATCTTATGTATTACACAAGACACAATTAAAGCAAAAACGATTTGATTCACATGAATCGGTTCATGAACTCTATAGCCACGGTTTGCACTTGCATTCCTTAGTTTATAAAGATAAGTTCACTAAACATCGTTTTTAGACATAACCTACTCAATTTCGCGGACTGGGTTCGCGAACTTAAGCTCCAGGATGGAGTTCACAAACTCCAACACAAATTCTCGGGTTTGAGAACTTTGCCAGTTCGCGGATTGGGTTCGCGGACTGAGTTCGCGGACTTAGCTCACGCACTACTCCGATTCACTTGATCAACAAAGTTCTCATACTTCGTTTCAAGCAATAAGGACTTATACATATATGTGTTTCCACAACAATGCTTATATCCTCCAAATGGTTATATAGTCTAAACTCTCATTTCAATCATTAAAACATTCTCAGAGGACGTTATATAGTTGTTATTCACAAACCATTTCTCGTCAGAGCAGTTTTCAAAGTGATTGAAACATATTATGACTTTCGTCACTAGGTAAGGATGAACTTGGCTAAAGCGAAAGCTTTACCAACACATATTTCGAGAAATAGATAGGCGAGGTAAACGCGGCTCGAAATACCAAATGTGTATAATCTAATTCTATATGGCAAAACGACTTTTGTCTCAAGATAGGAGATAAATATACTTTCGAGTGATAGATAAGTTCAAGTCTCCATATACCTTTTAGTCGATGAAGATCCACCAGTTCCCTGAGTAGTCCTTCGTCTTGTATGATGATTGCCATGGAGTTCTTGAGCTCAACTACACTTTCTATCCTAGTCCGAGACCTTAGCTATAGTAGACTATAAATTAGGACTTATAGTTTTGATCACTTGCATTGACAAACATGCTTGAGATAGCAACGCATGCAAGTTCGACCGAGCAATGCTCTAACAACTGGTTTCTGGGACATTATAGAGGTAAATATCCAAATTATCATTTTTAAATTTAAATAATATTTTTGAACAAATGTAGATTAAGTCAAAATACTAAATTATGGAGTAATTTGTAGTATTGGTGGTATACCTACTTCCGTGATGGTAAACTAATCCTTAAAGACAACACTCATAGATTTCCAATCGTGGACATGTATCTCACGACCAAATGGGCGAAGGACACTGAAAGCGATGGCTCGATTTTCAGTTTTATACAGAGGTTTCAATAGATGACTCAGAACCACATAAATGTTGTTGTTCACCCTTACATTAATTTTTCTGAGTATCGTGGTAATGATGTAGAACGTATTCTTGATTATTATCTTCGTAGAGTTGTTTTTTTGCACTCCATAAATTGATATAAGGGTTTGGTACCTGAGAGAAAGACTAATGTACCGGTTACGTGGTATTTATGCAATAGCAATTAACCCGCCAGCACAAATGCAAATCTCTGCATCATATTTTGATCGTCTGAGATTATTACCGTGGGAGAGGCGTGAACTAAACACACATATGGATATTGATGAAGCGTAGTATGTGAACTGATATATGTCGATTGTGAAGCTTGTAATTGGTACACACAACATGCACATATCTGGGTTTGATTTCCCAGGGTTATCACGCCTGACTCATGATGAAAATATCGTTCCTAGCCAGCCGTCTCCGGAAGATCCATCCTTTATGACTTACTCCGCCACGGGTGCAAGTTTTTCAT
This sequence comes from Papaver somniferum, assembly GCF_003573695.1. Classification (NCBI taxonomy): domain Eukaryota; kingdom Viridiplantae; phylum Streptophyta; class Magnoliopsida; order Ranunculales; family Papaveraceae; genus Papaver; species Papaver somniferum. The sequence goes on from NC_039359.1 coordinate 4,616,265, forward strand.
CATCTTTGTCAAATATGCCTGAAATCCGTTGGGAGATGCCAAGTATTACTTCATAAGGTGAGCCAACCATGATCCCGATTGTTTCCCAAGCTATGCAACGTGATTATCCTTACTACAATGTGGCTGCCAGTAATTAAGAGTTGAAGAGACAACTTAACGATATGTATTGGCTGAATCGTCAAATGGAGACTATACACTTGGGTGTGTATCGGAAATGGCAGACAGACACAATGTTTGGATTGAATCCAACTATAAATGTTCATGGGTGTTCACAGTCTTCCGATTTTACCAGGAGCAACAAATCATGGCACGAGAGTGATACAGTGGTTAGAGAAACACAAGTACGACACAGTACTTCACCACAAACTATGCCTATATACCAACCTCAAGTAATTTACCCAGATGCTAGACGCATTTCATCATCATTCCCTCCCTTCAACCCAAATGATGCTTGCTACACTGTTACACCACCACCACAACAACAAACATCTTATATGTTTGGAGGACCTAGTGCTTTCCAATCGCCTAGTGTTATTCAACCAGTTTTTTCCCCTTATACAAATTTGTTGGAAAGTGGGGATGTCCCAGGTCTTGGAGAATGGTTGACTCCAAGCCCCGAAGATAACGATGAGCAAGTTAACAATGAGCGATAATAGAAATTGTAATTTTTAATTTTGCTATATTTGTAATTCTAGTTTTAATCAATTAAAAGTATGACGGTTTGTTTAAATGAAATTACATATGTTTAAAATTAAGCGTTTTACATTAGATTAACTGATGAGAAATATTAGGTGGAAAAACAACTACAAAGTAGGGGTTAAAATTGTTCAACACCTTAAGTATTTCGAAACTAAAATTCATATTTTTTCATCTTCGCCATTCAGCTAAAGATCTTCTTACCATCTCAGCATCAGTTTCACCTCTCAGTCTATATCGATTGACTTGCATGGTTAAAGATACAAACTCACTTACTTCTTTCTTAATTGTACTAAAACGTTTTTCTATGTCACATATAGCACGACGACTCGGATTAGGGTGTCACCGCAGAACCCGTCGTGAATAACCGCCAAGAAATTCACCCATTGATAGTTTGTCTGGCTAAATTGGGGCCTATAAGGATTAATTTGGGCCTATCACTACGTGACAAAAAAAGACATTTTGAAGTAAAATGGAAAACCTCTTAACCAACTATTTTTAATGGCTAATTTACCCCTGATTAATTAGTGTTAATTCGGGTGATTAGTGATAAAATATCGTGTTAGATGTGAACTTAACTTGTGTTAATGAATCATTTGAACATGAAAAAAATTTGAAAATTAGAATTTTTTTGAAGAACACCAACTCAGAATCGGTATATGTTGTCATTGGTATCAACCGATTGTAACCTCAAAACATACAAAGATTTTTTGAAACTTACTTCTACCCAGAATCGGTTTAAATGGACATGAAAATCGACCGATTATCCAGAATCGGTTTATATGGGCATGGACATAAACCGATTGTGGGTAAATTTTTTATTTTTTATCTATGAATTATGTGTTGTTAAACATGAAATAAAATTAAAATTCATTCTATACCCGAGTTAAGAATGAGTATGACTTCATACTCATCGCTTAAGATTTTATACTCGTTTTCAATTCGAGCATAAAGTTATACTCGTTTTCAAATTGGGTAATAATAATAAAACTATTGTAATCGGAATGAAATCGAGTATGATTTCATACCCGAGTATTAACTGGAAAAAAATAGGTTACCCAGAATCGGTTTACACGATACATATTCCTAACACTGCACAACAGGAATCGGTTTATAAAAATGCTCATGTAATCTGATTCTAACAAAAAAAAACGCAGGAAAATAATTATCTCTTCCATACCAGAATCGGGCTATGTGGGCATTAACGTAAACCGATTCTGGTTCAATTTCCTCCAACCAGAATTCCCATCCAGGACATCGGTCTTTGTGGGCATAAACAACAACCGTTTCTAAATGAAATCGGTTTACAAGTGCATTGACGTAGACCGATTGTTATAAACCCAAAAAACTTTGATTTAAAAAATTGGATTGTTTGAGTGATTACATGTTATTGAAACCTATTCTAGGGGATTGGGTTAATTAGAAAAGTACCTGATTCGAGCTAAAACAAAAAATTACCTATTTGGTGATTATCGACAATGTTTTTGTTTGATTTTTGAATTCTTAATTTTGATGGAAATGGAAATAATTTTGATTTGATTTATTTTTTTGTTATTAGGATTTAATGAGGATAAATTGGTAGTATTAAAATTTCATAGAGGGTAAAATGATAATTTCATCAAACTTAGACATCCCTTATCATTCTCTATGGGGTGGATGAAGAAATCCATAGGCCCCAATTAATCACCATAGTCCCCAATTTAGTCAGGATAGTTTGTTGAAACAATCTGAGTAAATAAAAAACATATTTTCTGCAAATAGATTCATCTTCTTCTACATTATACGGAGCTCGCCGAACTAACAAGGGCTGAGACATCTTTCGACAAATTTATTGAATTGAAGAATATTTTAAGCTCAGAGAAGAAGAGTAAAGAGACTAGAGGTGTAGAATGTGTGAATTTAGAGTTGAAATGAGGAGTATATATAGAACTCAAAATTCTAGCCGTTGGATGACAACATTTTTCAGCCGTCCAGATTTAGCCGTTGGCGCAAAACCACACGCTGGAGTACTCACTTCAAACACCGACGTTTGTATGAAAACCTGACGGTTTTGGATCACATGCCAACATTTTTGGATAACACGCCAGCGTGTTTGGTGCCGCCACGCGGTTGTTGATCAAGCGCGCGCCTAATCTACTGCCGCATTCAACAAACCCTCAAATTTATTGGTTTTCCCATCCATTTTTCAAGTCTTTTGAGTCCATAGTGGGAGCAAAATGAACAAATCTTTGATTCATTCATTCTATAGGAACTGCTCTAAGAAAATATTATGGTTTGTATGAATTCCTTGATTTATATGGTTTAGGATATCTGCAAATTTGAGCTATATTCCCTAGTAGCGAACGCCATTGTAAGGAATGACAGTGGCATATTCTGCTTGGACAAATGTCAAATATTAATAATTTTAAAAAATTTAGGTTTCACAGTGTTTTTATATCTAAGTGTCTACTCCAAGAATTTTTTACCTTTTAAGATAATCGTCTAACTCCTCACCTGTTGGTCGCTTTAGAAGTCTAAAGATTTAATTATCTAACAGTTATGTATCTTGAATGCGTATGCATACTTGAAATTTTCTGGTCAAATAAATTTCAAATTTTAGATTTAATAGTTCTTGGTAGACTATCAAAACACTCGTATAAAAATCATATACCGGAGAGAAAAGTAGTGAACCCTTTTTGGAGAACGATGGGTCCAATCTGAATGCTTTAAGACCCATCAAAATATTTTGAGTTGGGATTATTTTGACGATCTATTAAGAATTTTTGTTTCATACTTTTGCTACTATTATCATGGATCGGACTTCAACATCATAATTTTTAATACCACAATTACAAGGTGGTTCTAGAATTTTTACAATAACATTTTTTTCCCTGTTAATAAATGTTTTATATTGGACCTTTTAACGAAGTTTATTTATTTCGTAGGTTGGTGATCATATTTCAACTTCATTAGTTTGTTTCCCTTTTCATTTTTTAACATCCATAACAGAGTAAATTTTTAGTCTTCCTCATTTTCACACATTATGAGCACTATCCTAAATCGAAAAGCGTTGCCAACAGACGATGTTCTTTATGTGAAAAACGCCATCTTCAATCAAAAAAATTTGATGTAAAAGTTGGATTAGGAAAATTCGACAGATAAAATCACGTAATGCATTAGTACTAACTTAATTAATAACTTAATATCGCTAATTTGATCCGACTACTAACACTCTGTTGACTCTAACAATCTAAATTAAGTAATGAAAGTTTAGCCAATATATGGATAAGAGGTTATTGAATTTACTTCAAGATAACCCTATCTTATCTTATTTCCCAATCGATTTTTTTTGTTAAGTTCTCTCCATTAGAATTATTTTGAAGACGTAATTTGATCTCGATGGCAGATGATATAGATCATTAACCATACATTTTAATGTTAGTGGTTGAGATCTCTGTCAGTATATTTTATGATAAAATTAGAATTATCCCACTATTACGAATAGTGAAGTATTTTTCAAATGAAACTAATAAAACAATTGGTGTGTGCGTATCTTATGAATTCTTATTCACATCCAGTGGAAGTTCAGTTGGCCTCCCCATTATGAAAACTCCATTCGGTCTGAGCTCTTTGAGAGGAGTGGAATTAATGTTTCAAATCTGGTTGACCCATTACTATTTATATCATTTCTCCAATCATGTACGACTCACCAGTGTGAGGCTTCAGGTAGACTTTATTCCCTTTCTGTTATTATCTTTATCAAATAGTTTATTTAGCTTAACCTATATTTGTAGTACCTTGGAACCGTTAAACCCTTCCAACATTTTCTTGAATTGAAGTTTTCACATGTTTTTACCTTCATGTTGTTATGGTATCTAGACCTGGACATTAAAACTTTCGTGTGCAACTTGGAAAAGTAACAGATTTTCCTATTTGATGCTTAGAAAATTGGCTCGATTCCAATATGTTATAGCATAGCTCGGTCAAACTCATAAGCTTTGGGTATGTCAAGCTTGTTGTCAATTTTCGATGATCAAAACTATATCTTGATTTATAGTCTACTAAATTATGTCTCGTACTAGGAATAAATCATGGTAGTTGAGTGTCAACATTCACCAATTGACCTTGAAGATTGAAGACGTCAATGAAAGCTTCATCAACAAAGTATATATGTGAAGACTAACTATCATATTTACTCATATTATCTATCATTCTATCTACTTATACAAGTTGTATGAATTCAGTATAAGGATGAACATTAAAGATGAATAAATATTTCATGCGAAGAAGAGTGAATGGAATAGAGGTGTAGACGGATGACACACAACCTCCATAAAGGAAAGTTACGCTAGGTGATGTCTGCTTGCTACGTTCGAAGCAAAAAAAAACAAAAAAAGACCAAAGCAACTATCAATATGTGGCTACGCAAAGTCAAATACTAGGAAAGAGGGCAAAGAAGAATGCGAGTAATGAGGAGTAGTCAAGTTAGTTCTTAAAGTTCACACACTGTTTTACAAGTTCACGAACTTGAACTTATAAATATAAAGACTTGATTGAAGAATCTCAATTAACTCGCGCACACGAATCGATATACTCAGTTCGCAAACCAGTCGATTTTGAGATTGTCGTAGATATTATTTAATTTGATACTATGCAAACTGGTTAGTGCAGTTCACAAACTAGCTGTTTTGAATATTTCCTGTACACCTTATATTTTCAAGTACACAAATTGTTTTAGGCAATTCGCAAACTTGTCAATCTAAAAGGCTCCAGAGTTACTAGACGACTTTTCGATAGTTCACAAACTGATTTGGTCTTATGATAAATTAATCCTGTCAATTACATTATTACTTAATTGTGACTCTCTGGCAAACCATCTGGTGCATTACATATACTTACGCTTACATACATCTTCTTTGTGATTCAAGGAAACTTCTCACATGCTTACATGTACAATCTATATGGAGAAGTTTAGTTTGATTGGTTATAAAAAAAATCGTAAACATGGAAACTAGTTGCAAACGTAGATTTTAATGTAAGCTACCAAGCCTTGTTCATCAATATAAATATAGGACCGCCTACACACTAGAATCTCAATCATGGCACTTATATGTCCTAGTCGCGGCAAGAAATGTCCTCTAAAACCTAGGTTTCCTCTAGTGAAATAGTATTAGGTTACGGATTTTAAAGACTTCACTAAGGGATTCGTGAAGCCCGGTCATAATATATTTTATACCTGATAGTTCTTGTTATCCGGATCGTGTTTTTATCAATCTTGTAGTTTCCAAACTATAAATCAGAAACGAGATTGCTAGATATCACAAAGTACTCTTCGTCTCAGACTTTGTGATTCCATATGATAGATATCTAAATTACTTCTGGTTTAATTTGTTTACTCTGTTCTTGTTGGGTGGTAGTGTTCTAGACTTCTTTTTAATAAGAGTGTAAGTGTTCCAGATCCTTGAGGTTTACTGGACTTGTTATATTGCAAACAAATTTCCAGACCTTAATTGAAGCATATCTAAAGGGAATCAAATAGGATTTCTCTTAGATGCATAATGGTTATAAGGGTCTTCACTTAGGTTGAAGCAACTCCAAGGCATGTAAAGGACGCTAGGTAGAGGAATCGTGTTGCGTAGGTCTTGCGAGATCCAAAAGACATAAAGGAACACAACTGAAATTGAATTGATCGTAGAGTCGATCACTCTCAACTATAGTATAGTCTGAAGTCTGATAGTAGTCTAGTGTCCATGGCGACTTAATATAGTGTGGTGTTCAGGTTCTAATAAGGTCCCGAGGTTTTTCTGCACATTGTAGTTTTCCTAGTTAGCAAAAGTCTTGTATGTGTGTGCTTTTAGTTTTCTGCATTAAAAGTTTTGTATCCTTTAACTTGTTAAAAGCATTACACAGGTTCCTAATCCTATCGACTAAAAAGTTGGTGGTGTACTTGGTACCCTCTCTTTTTCAATTGGTATCAGAGCACGTTCATGTATTGCTTATCACAACCGAAATAATGATCCCTTGCAATGACCAGAGAAGTTCATATACAAAATCTGATTGTGATTTTGAAACCTTTTAGATGACTTGTGCACAAACTGGCTAAAAGTTGTTGATACATTTGGTAATGAGAAATTTCGATTAATAAGGAAAATTGACGGACTTTTTTGTGGAATTTATATCAGGGATTCTGATATCCGAAAAGGATTTGAAGGAAAGGTAACTAATCAAGAGAAACTAGATGTTCAAACTAATTAAATAAAGATCCTTCAGCACAATTAAGTAAATCTAAGGCTGCTCTTGCAGAAATACAAAAGGAACTAAGTAACTTAGAGATAGTTTATTTGATCTCAACTACACAAAGTTGTAGTAGTATTTGTATAGCGGCTTAATTCTGAGAGTATTTAAAACTGAACTAGCTTCTGAGGTTTTCCTGGCTTGCAGTTTTCCTCGTTAACAAGATCCGGTCGTGTTCCCTTACTTTTATTTCTTTACTATAATTATGTTATTGTAATTAAAGTAATACTATTGTACGTTAATCAAACACTTGGTTTGATCCCATAGATTGGTTCCGTTTTGAACTTACGCTATATACAAAGTGTATATTTACTTATGTAATCTCCTTGACATTTCATATCTGTATTTGTTTACACAAGATGTGTCTTGCAAGTACATTTCTGATGCAGGGCGGAAGCGTTGAATAGAACTAAAATCTAAAACCCAGGTTTCCGAGATTCCACTCTCGAGGAAAATACTACTTTCATAAATCAAAATCTTCTCCTCTAATATGAAAACACGGACCTCTTTATATAGATAACTCCTTTTCAAATAATCAAATAGTTCCTAAATAAATTATCAAAATGTTTATTACCAAAAATAAGAGATATTTCTAACTAATATAAAATCCCTAACTAGATTATCATATTTCTAGAATATACTTAATAAATGAAAATAACTTAATTAATTATAATATATTCTGCTACATTTATTAAAATAAATTAGAGAATAGTAGAAATATGCAAGTATATTTTGTTTCCATGAATACTCCACCATTCTCCCATTCTCAGAAAAAATTCGTCATCGAATTTTGTTGGTATAATTGCTTGCATTCATGGTTCTTTGATCAAATCTTGTGTAATTGCTTGCATTTAGTGTATTCGATCCATAGTTTAATCTATATTAAATAAGTATAAGTATGTAATGTATAATTCAGTGGGTTGTAAGTGAGTCGTAAGAGTTAGTACATAACTAGTTTTTATTATGACAAATTCAAGGCTAGATTAGTTGCAATAACGTTTCATCAGAAAGAGGATCTGGATTATTGTGAAACCTTTAGTCATGTTATTAAACCAAAAACTATCAGGTTGGTTTTATCCTTAGCTATTCATTTTGATTTTGTTATTAGTCAACTAGATATCAACAATGCTTTTCATGGTGATCTTGTTAAAGAAGTTTATATGTCACGACCACCTGGTTGTGTTAATGCATCTACAACAAATTTTGTCTGCAAGCTGCACAAATCTCTTTATGCATAAATTGAGAAAACCACACGAGCCCAGTATAATAAGTTATAATTGTTCATCATTGCACTACTTTCGAAACCTTGCAGTTACAATAAGGTCTTTATCACCCTGGAGTATATTTTAAATCATTTTGAGTTAAGATTTGTATTGTACTTGCTCTACAGAACTTCACTTTGTATCAAATTGATGGTGTTTTATTGTCTAATCTAACTGATTTCAAGTCACTAGTGGGTGTTATCCAATATTTGACCTGAACTAGATTTGAAACTAGTTATGTTGCTAATAAGATCATCTCCAACAATGGGTGCTAAAAATCCTATGTGGAATTTTTATTTAGATCCATATTTACGGGGTTATATGTATGTGGCAAAAATAGTAATGCTCTTCTCATGAACTATCTCCAATGGTGTGGGGTCTTATATTTTAGATTTGTTTTTTGGAATATGATAAAATTTATTTCCTTTTTTTTAGAAAGATTTATTTAAAAATAAAAATTTAAAATATAGTTAAAAAGATGACATGAAGGTCATTCCCAAGGTCTAGATAAGACTTTCTCTAAGACATTCGTATTTATTTTGACACTCTTCCTACTTAATAGGACCCACTGTAGGAGATGAATTTAATGTAAATGAGGGTCTAAAATCCTATGTGTCATAAATGAGGGAATCAATTTTATCATTATCCAAAAAAATAAATCTCCAAAATAAAACCTCACACTGTTGGAGATAGTCCATGAGCAAAATATTGTTATTTTTGCCACATACATATGACCCCATAAATAAGGATCTAAATAAAAACTCCACATAGGATTTTTAACATCCACTGTTGGAGATGCTCTTAAGGTCTTAAGGTGTATTAAAAGAAGTTTTAGAAGATCACTTAAAGCAATTAGTACATGTATCTAGACTTGGGTCAACCCAAAAACACGAGGAATTCAAGATGCTTCGTTTTCCAGGCTCGGGCAATATTTCCATAAGTTCTATAGGTCCGATGATCAATTTGCACAAAGTATTTATAGATCAGAAGCCAAGCATTATATCCCAGCAATCCAATCAAAATCTCATCCATACTGCGGCTGGACATCGAAGTCTTGCAATTTCTGTTGCTAGGTAAAGAGGATTGGGTTAATTCCTTCTAGAGTCTTGACACTCACTCATCTCTTCTATCCCATTTCTGAACATGCTATATGTTTATCATCCAACCATGCTTTAAAAGAAAAAAATAATAATCATCCAATTCGATGTTCCATTCTAATATATTCCCTTCACACCTTTATTATCACACTATCTCTCACATTGGACATTATTTTTGCGAATAAAAACCAAACCGTAATGGATTTGAAGCTAATATTCTGAGGAAATGTTACTATTACATAACTCTGTGCTCCTACAGAAAATGAGCATATTCCGAGACGTATAACACCACTATATATTACTTTGAAAATGAGCCGTTGAAAATCAACAAATTTCTGGCCATTGAAATTAAGACTGGTAGATTGTTAGGTTTCATATTTCAGAATATGCTCATTTTTGGTGGACATGTAAAACTTGGTAAGAGGAACATATACTCAAAATATTAGCTTCAAATCCGTTGCGGTTTGGTTTTTATTCACACAAAAACGATGTCCAACGTGTGAGATAGTGTGAGAATAAAAGTGTGAAGGGATCCTTCCTCGTTAACAGGGACGGAGCCAGCCCATTACAAGGGTGTGCACTTGCACCCCTGCCCAGCTGGCTCCAAAGCCTATTTTATGCCTAGCATGATTTTTTTTTTCTATATCTAAACCTATTTTTGCATTTTTACACCCTAATATTTTTTTTTGCACCCCATAACAAAATTCTTGGCCCCATCCCCGCTCGATAAAAATACAAAATGGGCGGTGAAATTGTGAATGTCCTTTCCATACACAAGTTGTAACCATATGTAAAACCGAAAAACAAAAACCCTCGAGACAATGACTAACCGGCTAACCAGCTTCACTACATCTTTAATTCAAACCGACTTATGTGTCAACAAACATAACAAGACCTACTCATTCACCTTCGCAACCCCAATCCTAACCGACTGACGCCCGAACAACCAGTAATACATCGTAATTGCAGTAGTAAATATCACCACCCATAATTTGAGACCAAATCAAGTACTTGACAGTTCACACACCATTTCCATTCTGTAACACCAGATGGGCACACTTACAAAGATCTAACTGCACTAATAAATCATCTTCACGTGAAGCCATCTCATAAGTTTTCGTATCCATCCTACGTACAATTTTACCAGTACTTGCAGATAAAAAACAAAATGTCTTAAAGAAGATTAATGCCTTAATGAAGACGACTATTACAGTATATTTCAGGGCAAGGATAAAACCGAAAACCAGAAGTACCTAAATTATGGAGAAAGGGCAAAAGAAGTTAAAGAGAAGAGTAGTACACACTGTACATACGAATAATACTTAGCCACGAGTCGAGGGGAGCCTTACGATATAAAATATTCCACAGCTGTCTCCTCATCTCATAGTATAACGGTTGAATGCCTTTTCAATGAATGCATCCCTCCATCCCCACACAAACGAAGGAGCCTAAAGTTCAAAATTCCCCCCAAATTTCTCAGTTTTTGATTCATGCACCCAGTTTGCAGTTGCACTCCACCCCACTCCATTTATTAAAGATTTAAAAAAACGGTTAGTTATAGAATTACAGTTAGTCAGTATATAAAACCCGTTTTTGTCAAAATCAAGCAAATAGAAACGCGTCAAGAACTTAAAACTGGTTGGCAGTTAAATCGCCGACCGTTTCTTTTTATGATTTTGATGTTTATCTAACTTTCTCTTCTTCAGTCAAACTTTTCTATAACAAACAACCAACAACAACGGTTTTAGGTAATTAAAGTTTAAACACTAGAAATTAAATTCCCTGCTATCTAAATCCATAGCCATTAAAGCTTCAAAATCAAAATCATAGTGTAGTACTATCTAACACGAATTCGTATGGGTATAAGAAAAAGAAAAGTCCTTAGAATAAGTGAAAGGGAAACGTACGGGTAAATAGTTTTGGCAGTTCAGAACCGTAAGGGAGATGGTGACCGGCCGGTGTCGGTGAAAGATAGAGAAGGTTTTAGGTAAATGTGGGACCATTTTTGTTGTTTTATTTTAAAAACAAAATTTGGCTCAGGGTTTACAGGCTGGATTGATAGGACAGACGTAACCATCACCCTCTTTTCTTCTTTCCCTTGATATTCGGTGATTTTGATTTTGTCGTTATTATCCAGCTCATCACTTGCCGTGCGGCCGTTTCTTCTTTTTCTTATTGCTATCCAGCCTGGCTCTAGTCAAACAAACTCTCTCTACACATATCTCTTGTAATCATTATTACTGAATTTTCTCATCAAAAGGTTTTACCTAATCTGTATCAGATTTCAGTTATACGTTACCAAAACCAATTAAATAACCTACTATCTCCCGTTAGATCTATTTGAAAAAGGAAAAAAAAGATGGATATAGATAGAGACGTGTGAATCAGCGGAGTGAAGAAATGACGCGTGTACAAATGACAGCTGTATTCGTATACACGCAACCGCTTGCCTGGAAAAAGCGGTGATTCATTTATAACTCCTCCAATAATAACCGGTTATATATTTTTGCCGGTTCAACCGGTATCTTCATATAGATCCTCTATTTCTTCCCTTTATATACTCTTAGTATTTCTTTCTTCCTCCTCTTAACCGAGCCTCTGTAATTTCCATTTTTTCAGAATTAGGGTTTTTGAATCAGAGATGGCGTCTTCATCATGGTTTTCGAAAAGAGATATTAATAATAATCAGGATAGGATAAAAGGGCCATGGAGTCCAGAAGAAGATGAATCATTAACGAAACTAGTTCAGAAACATGGACCAAGGAATTGGTCATTGATAAGTAAATCGATACCAGGGAGATCAGGTAAATCATGTAGATTAAGATGGTGTAATCAATTATCACCGCAGGTTGAACACAGAGCTTTTACTTCGGAAGAAGATGATACTATTATCAGAGCTCATGCCAAGTTTGGTAATAAATGGGCAACAATTGCTCGATTGTTAACCGGTAGAACTGATAACGCTATCAAAAATCATTGGAATTCTACATTGAAGAGGAAATGTTCTTCTATGTTGGATGATGGAAGTGGTAGTGATGGTGGTGGCGGTGGTTGTAATGAAGAGCCGCCATTGAAAAGATCAGTAAGTCTTGATGCTGCTCAGCCTAATTTCTCAGGTGGAGGGATATTTTTTAATAATAATAATAATAATAATCCTGGTAGTCCTTGTGGATCTGATTTGAGCGATTCTAGTCTTCCTCCTGCTACTCAGTTATCTTCTTCGCATATTTTCCGACCTGTCGCGCGAGCTGGTGCAGGTGTAGTTTCTCCGATGCAAACGACATCGAATTCGATCTCTTCGACAATGAATGATCCACCAACATCATTGAGTTTATCGCTTCCTGGGTCTGATTCTTCTTGTGACGGTTTTAATCATATTTCTGGTTCTACTCATAGTAGAATGAATGGTTCCGATTCATCAAATGATGGTTTTAATCATGTTAAGGTGAACCCTACTAATCAACAGCTACAAATTGTCATTCCATCACCACCATCACCAGCACCACAAGTTCAATTGCAGCAGAGCACTACTCCTCTGCCACCACCAACACCAACACCAGTCCAGCCGAATCAGTTTACAGAGATGAGATCACCATCAGTAAGAAATCAAGATATCGAGAAACCATTTCCTCATTTCAATTCTGAGTTTTTATCTGTAATGCAAGAAATGATTAAGAAAGAAGTGAGGAGTTATATGTCCGGATTAGAACAGAGTGGTGGATTTTGTTTCCAAGGTGGTGATGGAGGGATAAGAAATGTTGCGGTTAAAAGAATTGGTGTTAGCAAAATTGAGTAGGAAGAGAAGAATCAATTTGAAGAACGAAAACAGTGAAAAGAGAAGACGACATTTGGAGAAGAAACATTTTGATATCTTTTTTGTAATATACATGAAAGAAAACTTTATCTAGGTTTTATCAAGATAAACTAGTTTTAGAGCATGAAAAATCATCATCTTCCTTGAGCAAATGACAAGCTTAACAATGTTAAAGCTGCTTCCTTTTTAAAACAATCACTGTTCACAAAATTCAAAATACTGAAAACCACTTTACTTGGAGCTTGGAAGGACCTATAATTTTGAAAGAACTTGGGAACCAGTGGCTGAAAATTCTAAAAACATGTCCAATTTGAGTAATAATGCGTGGAGCTTACTTAACAATTTTGCCGAAGCAAACACAAGACTCTAAAATGGAAATGTGATGATGCTTAATATCTCATAGTTAGACTTAGTTAAGATGTTTTTATCAAATTGTAAGAGCATTTCCAATGAGATATCCGTAGCCGTTGGATGATGGGATAGACTAGAGGCTGTAAACCCAGCCAATTGGTAGATCTTCTAAACAAGAGGATGGGCAATTGCTAGATCTTCTAATCTAAGAGATGGGTTAGAGGATGTAAATCCAACCGCCCGTCACATAAACATGTCATTCTCTCTTCAAGTTCCCCTCAAAGATGTTTTTTTAGGAAAACTAGTAAAACTAGCATGGAACCCCTGCTATGTACCGGGTATGATGAGAATTCAACCTCCATTTGGAAAAGCGGGGCTTTGCAGCGCACCCGTTCCAGAAAGGGTTATTATTAACGACTGCGATGTATAATGGAAACAACAATTATTATTTAATAGGTTAACAATTGGAACCAAATTCACCGATTGCATTTGGTTAAAGTGTTTGAGATAAATTAGATATCCTCTTATGAAAGTACTTTTGAAAAATTATACCAACCTTTAAAATTAGTAAGTAGTTCATAACACTGTCAATTTCAGTACTCTAAAGATAACTGATAATGCGAGATTTGATGTCTTCTACTCAAAATAGCATCACAACTACTTCTTAGTCTTTCTAGATTTTAAAATACCTATACATGCAACATTTCTTGACTTGTCATTTTTTGCAACTTAAAAGTAAAAGAACAAATTCATAATAATATTTCAAAACCCTAGTAATGGATTCCAGTTCAGCCAAATCCTGTTTGTACCTCGCTAAATATTAGAGAAACTAAAAAAAATAAAATGATATTAATATAAAGTAGATTGACAACACTAAATAGTATGAATACGTATAAAGTGCTTCCCCTCGAAGATGATGTACTGATCTATAACTTTCTTCAGAAATCATACACTTTCATTAAGAATCAATCGTGCAACTCAACTGCTTTTCTAGCCTCCAACTCCCAGTACTTAAATGAAAAATCACACTCAGTATATAGTTGCATCAATATCTGATATTAAAGACACTAAAAAAACACAATACATATATAAAATAGATTGTTTGCTCTAAATAGTGCATAATATATGAAATGCTTCCCGTAATAGAAGATTTGATCAAGGAAATGTATATAAATAACTCATCACTTGGAAAAACTAATTAATCAATCTGGAAAAAAAATAGATTTAGTAGGACTGGGGTTACCCTCGCTTCAACTATAAGTGCGGAACATGTCGGATCCAAGTCCATCTCAAAGTCAAAGATGACAATCTTTAAGCACTCTCCCTTGAAATACAATATATCAAAAAACGCTTCATTAAGAAACATAATGATTCAATAATATTCATATTCCATAAAATATAAGAAGTTTTTATCTTAACATTTAAAAACTAAACCAATGCAAAAAAATTACACCATGATGCATAACTTTTAATTTGTTAAAGTGATCCACTACCCTTTAACAACGGTAGTAAAAATCAAGAAATACATCCCCAAAACAAACTGATGGTGTTACTTGAGCATGGATAACTAAAAGCCTGAAACACTATAAATACTTATCACAGAAAGGTAAAGAACAAACATCGATAAAAACGAAGAACATAAGTGGAAAAGAAAATCGTGGATAACCAAAACTACTTAAATTATCGGCATATGAACATCATCGATCTCCAATTACCATGCAGATACTACTCTGATTTATAATAGACCACGTCAAATCATTTGTTAAATTAACATAATGAAAACAATAAGTTAAAATGTATGCACTGTATTATACCATCTCAGAGAGTCAGTTTAGCGGAAGAATATGCCTTCCCTTAAAGTAAAAGATTATGTAACAAAATGACTGACCTCATTCATTTCAGAGGCTATATTCTTAAGTGAATACGTGAATTAGGAAACTATAAATAAAAAAGATACGGGAATTCGAAAGAGCAAAGAAACCCGGAAAAATGACTTCCCCTAAAGTTAAAGAACAAAAGAGCAAGAATGTAAAAATATAATATGACTTTATATTACTCAAAAATATCATGACTGTGTATTACTCAAAAATATCAATGGCAGCAGCTGAACTCTGCAAAATCATTTCAGTGGATTGTTTGGGTCGATTTTGTATTCTATTACTTTCATAAATGTCACAAATCCTAGATTCTACTATTAATGGTCATATTCTAGGCTTAAATACACATGATGCCTTCTTGGTCATATAGTCTAACAAAATCAATCAATCGATTTTCTCCTAGTTTTACTAAGTCTTAATTTAATATACAAAAATGATTTACAAATGAGGAGAAAATGCAATAAATTTTCTTAAGCAGGTGAATATTTCGTCCAAATCTTATTTTGTCGGGTATCTATAATTGCATTTTCATGCATCAGCTAATTTTCATTAGGAAAGATTCAACTAAATACCAAAATAAATACCATATCTACACGCGACGCTATACAAATATTACAAACTAGATTTAACAACTATATATATATATATATATATAATTATCTACCACTGCAAACCCATCTCCATTTTTTTTCTCTAGGTGATGTCGTTTTCACATTTAGCTACTCACAAAAATTATTAAATTCATCTAGCTGGACTAACCAGATTGTGATAGAAATTATCAAATTCAATCTAAATTGTAATTTCTCAAGGAATAACAAAAACTAAACAAAAATGATAATCATCCAAGCGTGATGCATAAGTTCATTGATAGGATGAAAAACTACACTTTGCTGATTCCGATTTCCGACTAATGATAATAAATCGTGCTTTTGTCGGAAAAGAAAATGCG
Organism: Papaver somniferum; assembly: GCF_003573695.1. Classification (NCBI taxonomy): domain Eukaryota; kingdom Viridiplantae; phylum Streptophyta; class Magnoliopsida; order Ranunculales; family Papaveraceae; genus Papaver; species Papaver somniferum. The sequence goes on from NC_039359.1 coordinate 4,632,584, forward strand.
ACAACACATGAAGTAAAAAAAGCAGCGATGCCATAGACACCAACCTTGGTCAGCATGCATCATAATTCCTTCTCCCCAAACTTGTACTTGTTACAAATAACATTAATGCAAGAAGCTGACACACTCGCAATAAGTATACAATCCGAGCTAAAACAATTAAAAGAAGTTTCATAGATATCAAAACTTCAATTGATCAAGCCAACAAAGAAAAATTAAGTTAGTGTAAAAATTATATAAAAAAGTAAAACTGTCCGATATAGTGTTTCTTCTTCTCTTTCACCCATTGTTCCCCATATTTTGCAATCTATCTTTGATTATCTATCACTGACCTCCAGAAAAATTCTCATGTTCATTTGGCTTTAACAAGAAAAAAAAACTTGAAAGTTACATTGCTAACATACACTGTATAGTAGCACCCTTAAAGGCTACATTTTGTAGGTTACATTGCTTACAGACACAATATCGTACCCTTAAAAGTCACATTCTAACAGACACTATAGAGTACCAAAAAATAAATAAATCATAATACGTTCAAATGAGGTTGAAATTAGAAGGATTTTTCTCCATGAAATTAGCAGGATCTTTCTCCATGAGGTTGAAAACATACACCGATTTTCAGAATTCATATATTTAAAATTACCAGGATATTTCTCCACCGAACACAATCATTCCTTGAGTATTAATTGGACATATTCGATGTGGTAAATTCTTACATTGATTTTTCAAAAGAATGAGAAAATAAAATCTCCTCTTTTACATTTACGACAGGAACTAAGAAAATTTTCCTATGGTATTGGCCATCTTGATGTGTATATATAATGTATTCCTAACCAACGATGCTAACAGCGAATGACACAAAAAAGGATTCATTAGTATATGAATAAAGTTCACGTGGACTATTATCAAAAGTGTTTTCTAATAGAATCCGCAGTTACCATGTTTATGTGAATTAAAGATTATTCGTAGGTGTTAATTATCATTATATGTTTTAATGAGGTTGAAATTGGCAGGATCTTTCTCCATGACAAAGAAAAAAAATCTTATTTTCCTACTAACAGGTCCAACTGCAGTATGGGGACTCCTGCAAATTGAAATGTGAAGTGAACAAAGCTGAGCCCGTTGTAGTTTGTTTGTTTTTTTTCTTGTTGCTTCTTACTTTTTGTAAGTCGCCCCTTGTACATTGTTTTTATTTCTATTTGATTCTTCATCAAAAATAAAAGTGAACAAAGTTGAGTATGAAATAGATACGTTATAAATATACCCGTGATGCAAACTTCTTAACATAATTTGCACATCTGATGTAACTAATTTATGTTATCATATCATGTAAGCCTCATTCTATTGAACATGAATCTTATCAGAACACTAAATTATGTGTTGTAAAGAAATAATAGCATACACAAACTTTTGCCTACAATTAAAAAAAAAACATAAATGTTGTTTCCATGTCATACCACCATGCAGACTATGTGGAGGCTTATGGACCAAGAATACTCAATTTCATTGAGAGTAAACTTCCTATCTTTAATTCTATTTACAACTTGACCCACAAGGTAACCGAAGAAAAACAACAAGTATTTTGATATAGTTACGAAAAGAAAATCAAAATCATGCATAAAGATCCAAAAGCTGTCAAAATAAAATCCACAAGGAGTTAATAAAAGAATGATAGCAATAAATTGTCTATGATATGAATTTAGCCTACCCATGTTTCCACACTTTTAAGCAGGCCGTGAATGGAAATGACTATATCAATACGAAGTTGTATTTTTCTAAATTTTTGGTGCATCGTAGGCCTGTAGGAAAGCGCATAGCGCCTGCGATTTCACTAAGAGCCAAGACTAATTGATCAACCTTCTGGTCATTGTTGCTCTAAAAAAATATTAAGTGATGTTATGGCTTATATATGCAGATGATCAGCTACTTTCCACAGCTCGGATGGTCATGGAAATAGGATATGACAATATTCGCTAGGGCACAAAAATCATAGACCAACTTCAGCATCAAGCATTAGCAGGTACGTTCATTGAAAGAGGCAAAAAATGTCAGCAAGAAACTGAACCAGTATTGACAGCTACTAAAAATTAAAGAAGCAATAACGCGAAGCAAGGACCCTCTGTTAGTACTACTACTATTGAAAACGTAATATTACTGAAAGCCATTTGTTCTGGGTCACTACATATTTGGTCAAACTTAATGAACTAAACATGAGCTTCCCGGTCAAGGTCTTTCGTGTTCACCTGAAATATTTCAACCTCACTTCGTCAACAACTTGGGGTGGCATGGCTAAGGAGCTTAGCCGTAACCTGGATGAGCTAGCATGGGGTTCGGCAAATACATGTGGCCATTGTTGTTTCATCAGCATATGTCAAACAATATGAAAGTCTGTCTTCTGCCCCATTATACCTAAGCTTTGGCATTTCAAGACAATTTAGTCGTTGGAAGCGTACCATCTGAAGCTAACTAAAGTCGTCATGTACCCGTCAGTACGAAACACGGAAGCCATAGTTTGAGTCCTCATTGTAAAATATCGATACTGGAGGATACTTGAGAGACGTTAATTCTTTCACACTTTGTCAAATTTTTTCAAACAAAAATTTATTAAAACACTAATGGGAGATTTTGTTTCATTAAGAACCCTCGGTTAATACTACTGTTGTTGACATTTTCCGGCCTATGTAGAAGCCACAAACATTTGTACTCTTTCATTTTTGTTGCTGCTGCAATGTTTGATTGTATATACAGTATTAGTTTTCAAAAATATAGTGCATTTCTTTAAACGAGCCTCTAACTGAAGTTCTAATGGGTATTGTATAAGCCAATCATATTTGGGAGTGCATAACCAAAGATGCATTGATGGATGTTTGGTGGTATTTTGGGGCATGGGTACTTATACTGCGTTACATTCAATGGCGGACTTTTCCACAAAATTACTTTAGTTTGTTACTCCAATGTTTTATAGATTTTGTAACGTAAAGGCAAGTCGGAAGGTGCATCGCACGTGCGTTTTTGCTAGTGAAAATAATAAAAACTGAAAATAAAAGGGATTAAGATACAAAACCTGTGATTTGCCTCCCATTAGCGCTTGGTTTAACGTCGTTAACTCGACTTAACATTCTCCTTACTACTCTTCCAGAGGGAGTACATCAACCAGGTTGATCTATTTCATTTCAGCATCAAATGGTTCATAATAGGGCTTTAAGCGATGCCCATTCACTTTAAGCTCCTTTCCTGTTAACAAGCTATGGATCTCTACTGCACCATGAGAAAAAACATTAAACACAACAAAAGGTCCTATCCAACGAGATTTCAGTTTACCAGGAAATAAATGAAGGCGAGAATTAAATAAGAGAAGTTTCTGTACAAAAGTAAATTGTTTTCTAAAAATCCTACTATCATGAAAAGCCTTTGTTTTCTCCTTGTAAATTCGTAAACTTTCATATGCATCGTTAAAAATTTCTTCTAGTTCACTTAATTGAAGTTTTCATTGATTACCAGCCCCGTCCATATCCATGTTGCATTGCTGAATAGCCCAAAAATCCTTATGCTCTATTTCAACATGAAGATGACAAGGTTTATCGTACACAAGCCTGTAAGGAGACATCCCAATAGGTGTCTTGTATGCGGTTCGGTATGTCCATAATGCATCGTTGAGACGTAAACTGCAATCCTTCCTTGAGGGATTCACCGTTTTATCCAGAATGGACTTTAATTCTAGATTAGAAACTTCTGCTTGCCCATATAGTTGTGGATGATACGCTGTAGCAATCTTGTGAGATATGTTGTACTTTTTCAACAAGCCCTAAAAGAACTTATTTCGAAAGTGTGACCCTCCATCACTGATTATGGCCCTTGGGGTTCCAAACCTTGCAAAATTCTGATCCTTAACAAAATCTGTAACCGCGTTAGAATCATTAGTAGGGGTGGCTTTAGCTTCCACCCATTTCAACACATAATCAACAACAAGTAAGATATAAGATTTTCCAAAAGAATTAACAAAAGGTCCCATAAAATATATACCCCATACGTCAAAAAGTTCTACAAAAAGAATAAACTTCCATGACATTTGATTTCGGGCACCTAGATTTCCTGTTCTTTGACATCTGTCACAAGTTGTACAAAACACATACGCATCTTTGAATAAAGTAGGCCAATAGAAACCACTTTCAAGTACCTTAAGAGCGGTTATCTTTGCTCCAAAGTGTCCTCCACAAGCGTACGAATGATAAAAAGACAATATAGAATTATATTCAGATTCAGGTACGCACCTTCGTATAATTTGGTCTGCACAATGTTTCCATAAGTGATGAGTGCCAAATATTGTATTTATCTATCCCTTTTTGTTGGCATTTAACTCATCTTTTATGCATTAATTCTACATTTTATCCCATATTCTGTATTTTCATTGTTTTCAAGAATAAATATTTTTATTAATTAATTTTGCATTTTTAGGTAATAAATAAAGTTTGGATGAATCGCGGAGCGAAAAGAGCAGAAAAGTAGTGAAAAGCCGGGAGAAATCACGCAAGGAAGCCGCGAAGAATGGTGCACACAACCTCATTTTCTATAACCAAAACCGCCTCCATCTTCAGCCATCGGATTGGATCCATCTCATCATCCGATGGTCGCTCCTTCATCGCGCATCAAAATCTGAAGCTCCTGCAAAACACCATAGTGCCTAAATTCCAAGCCTTCAGATTAGATCATATTTAGATCCTACGGTCGCTTCTCTGCCTGTTCATCAAATATCGATACTTCCGGTTAACACTACAACACCTAACCTCGATCTTCACCGTTGATTTTGTTGTATCAAAGCATCCGACGGTCGCTACCAGACTCTTCAGGGATCACCGTCCGATTCACCTACCAGCTTCGCATCCAGTGACTCAGATTCGCCAACATCGAAATTTGATATCCCGCCTCACACACTAGCAACCTATACCTATACCCTAAACTCGACCCATTCTTCTCCTCTTTCTTTCTTCTTCTTCTTCTTCCCCACTCCTCTGCAGAAACCACCGTACACCACCACCTTCTCCACCTCTGTCACCACCTGCTCCGCCACCAACTCTCTGTCACCACATCCATCAAAGTAACCAATACCATCAGTTTCCCTTCTCCTGAGCCACCTATTTTCTCAATTTCTGCACGTTCTCTATCAGAAACCCTAGCGTGCAAAATTGGTAAATTAGGTCGAAAGTGAGGAGCAATTGAAGACATGGAGATGTAGAGGAGGACAAATAGAAGGATGGGTCGACGTGATGGAGCTGTTATTTCAAGGAATTAGGTGAGTTTCACCAAACCCTAGTTCTACTGTTTTGGGGGAAAATTGGGGGAAAACCCTAAATGTGTCTGTGGGTATAAATTGGGACTGTGGGTGTGTGTGAGAGGGTATGCTTGGAGTAGCCAACATCCAGGACTTTCATGTCCTGTTAAATGTTAATGTGTTCTGTTAATATTTTCACTTTCATTTATGTTCATGTTCATGTCCTGTTAATGCTATTCTCTCCTGTTGATGTTTGTTACATGTTCACTGTTGTGTTCAATTTGCTGTCACATTTGATGGAATGCTAGGCTAGATACATTTGAAGCAATGAACTAATTGTGCAATGGAAGAAATCAGTGCTCATAGCAAGCTGATTATCTTGCCATTCTTGTTGTATGCTTAGGTTGCACTGTTGATTGAGCATTGGGAGAAACTAGTGCTCATAGCAAGCTAGTTTTCTTCCCATTCTATTTGTTTGCCTGTATTCTGCCTTAGCCTTGCTCATTTTAGTTTTTCCACATCCCTGCCCTTGGCCTTAGGCCTTGGTTAACTTGCTTTGATCTTTGTTGTTGCCCTGTTGTGTCTTCCCTTTTGTTGCTGTTTAGTTACCCACTGCCTCTGCTTTGTTATTCTTGCTGCATTTTATTGCCTGTACATTCTGTTGCTGCTGCTTTCTCTGCTGCACTGCTGCTGCAGCTGCTGTTGCTGTTGCTGTTGCTGTGGCTGTTGCTTGTTCCCTGCAGCTGCTGTGCAGCACTTGTGCTGCTGCTGCATTGCTTTTCTCCTGCTGTGCATTTTCTTCACTGCAGTACTGCTACCTGGTGCTGCCAGTTCTTCCCTTGCAGCTGCCCTGCTACCCCTGCTGTTGCTGCTCACTTGTGCTGCTGCCACTCCACTTCTCCTGCCAAGCCAAGTCCAGTTCCTGCAGCCAAGCTCAGATCCCATCCAACTGAGCCCAAGTTCAAATCAGTAAAGCCCAAAGGCCCAGATCCTTGACTGAAACCAAAGCCCAAGGTTTAGTTCACTGAGGCCCATTTCATTAAGGCTTAAAGCCCAGTTGTTTAAAACCAAAGCCCAAATTCATTAAGGCCCAATCCAATTCAGGCTTAATCAAAAGCCTAAGTTTAAGGCCAAAGCCCATTTGCACTTCAAAGATAACTGAGCCCAAGCTCAGTTCATTTTATTGTTAACAAACCCACTAAGCCCAATTCATTCAAAGGGCATTCAAACCCATTAGTACTCAAAGCCCAATTTAAGCCAAAAGGCTTCATAGCCCAATAGCAATTTAGGAACCCAATTAGCTAGAAACACTCCAAAACACACCCGATCTCTGTGGATCGACCCGTACTTGCACGAGCTACAACCGACGACCGTGCACTTGCGGTATTACTGTAGGCCCCCGTTTTTATCACGCTTAATTTTTATACACGTTCCCGGGCCCACCAAGTTTTTGGCGCCGTTGCCGGGGATAATTTTTAGGACCTTTTAGAAGCCTGCCAAGTTTTTGGCGCCGTTGCCGGGGACCATTTTGCATTTAAATATAATATCTTTGAGGCCTACCAATAAGTATGTATCATCCCAAATATATTGATTTGCTATCTTTTTCAGTCTGTCCCTCTCAACACGAGACAAATTCTCGGGGATTTGTTTAGACAGTAAATAATTCACAATACCAGCGTACCATGTTTCTGAAAATGCAATTGAGAAAAGTTGCTCATCGGGGAAGCTTTCACGCAACGAGATAGCTTCTTCGTCTACAGTAAGACGACTCAAGTGATCTGCAACAGTATTCTCAATGCCTTTCTTGTCTTTAACTTCGAGATTAAACTCTATAGGAGTAGAATCCATCAAATTAGCCACGACTTTGACTCCTTTTTTGTAAGAAAGTACCTAAGTGATGCATGATCAGAAAATACAACAACTTTTGTACCAATTAAATAAGAACGAATTTTTTCCAAAGCAAAAACAATTGCTAAAAACTCCTTTTTAGTGGTTGTATAGTTTTGCTGGGACTCATTCAATGTTCTGGAAGCATAATAAATGGCATGTGGTAGTTTCCCCGTACGCTGGCCTAATACTGCACCAACTTCATAATCACTAGAATCACACATTAGCCTGAATGACTTACTCCAATCTGGTGGTTTCATGATAGGGGCTGATATCAAAAGTTCTTTCAAACTATTGAATGCCGCCAACACTTCTCAGCGAAGTTAAAAACCACATCTTTTTGCAATAAACGACATAATGGTGCTGCAACTTTGGAAAAATTCTTGATAAACCTGCGATAAAATCCTGCGTGACCAAGAAAAGCACGAATTTCCCTCACTGTGGTGGGAGGATTTAGAGCACGAATAATATAAATCTTAGATTTTATCAACTTCTAATCCTTTAGAAGATATAATATGGCCTAAAACAATGCCATGAGTTACCATAAAATGACACTTCTCCCAATTTAGCACAAGATTAGTCTCAACACATCGTTTAAGAATTAATGTAAGGTTATCCAAGCACAAGTCAAATGAATCACCATACACACTGAAATCATCCATAAAAACTTCGATAATGTTTTCGACAAATTCAGAAAAGATACTTACCATACACCTTTGGAAGGTAGCGGGTGCATTACACAAACCAAAAGGCATCCTTCTATATGCAAATGTTATTCAGAAAAGATACTTACCATACACCTTTGGAAGGTAGCGGGTGCATTACACAAACCAAAAGGAATCCTTCTATATGCAAATGTTCCGAACGGACAAGTAAAAGTATTTTTCTCTTGATCCTCAGGTGCTATAGCAATCTGATTGTAACCTGGATAACCATCAAGAAAACAATAGTGAGAGTGTCCAGACAAACGTTCCAACATTTGATCCATAAAAGGTAAAGGAAAATGATCTTTTTTAGTGGTTGCATTCAGTTTTCTGTAATCTATACAAACCCTCCAATCGGTTTGCAGACGAGTTGGGACAAGTTCGTTATTATCATTCTGCACCATTGTGACGCCCGACTTCTTTGGTACCACTTGTACCGGGCTCACCCATTTGCTATCAGAAATGGGGTAGATAACTCCCACGTCTAATAACTTTAGTATCTCTTTTTTTACGACTTCAATCATTGGAGGATTCAAGCGGCGTTGTGCCTCCCTTGTAGGTTTTGCTTCATCCTCAAGCCGTATTTTATATATGCACGTCGATGGGCTTATTCCCTTAACATCAACAATTATCCATCCTATAGCAGTTTTGTACTCCCTCAAAACTCGAAGAAGTCTTTGTTCCTGCAATTCAGTTAGTGCATTCGAAATTATTACTGGAAACTCTTCGTTATCACCCAAATACATGTATTTTAGGTGATCAGGAGGAGGCTTTAGTTCTAGTTTAGGTGCCTGGAGGCAATAAATTTTCATCAGTGCATGGTAAAGAGATAAAAGAAATATCATGAGTAGGTGGGCACTGTTGTAACGAATTAAGTTCACCAATGGTTTCCTCAAATTCGTCCGCTAACTTAAGCTTGGTTCTCAGATCTTTAAAATCTTTAGAACCCACACTTATCGTGATAACAGTCTCCAACGGATCATCACATATCAAATCAAACATCTGTTGAGCTAGTGAGTCAATCACATCAACGGAGAAGCAAGAGTGGACATCACTAGGATATCTCATCGTTTCATAAATGTTGAAACGTATTACTTCTCCATTAAATTCCATAGTCAATGAACCATCATGCACATGAATTTTAGTTCTAGCCGTGCTCATAAATGGTCGACTAAGAAGTAACGGTAGAGATGTGTCAGTTGATCCGTCTGTCATCTCCACCTCACAAAAATCCGCTGGAAAAATTAGTTATTTTACCTGCACAAGCACATCCTCAATAGTACCTTTTGGGTATACATTAGAATGGTCAACTAACTGTAAAGTAATTCCAGTTTCTTTCAAGGGACCTAAGTTAAGAGATTCATATATAGATGCAGGCATAACATTTACTGATGCTCCTAAATCAAGCATAGCCTTATTAAACTTAGTGTTACCAATAATAATAGAAATACCAAAACTACCCGGGTCTTTACATTTAAGTGGGAGTTTCTTTTGCAAGATAGCCGAAGCATTTTCCCGCACCTTCATTACCTCATTACCAGTTAACCTATGTTTATTGGTGCACAAGTCCTTCAGAATTCTTGCGTACTTGGGGACTTGTTTATAGCATCTATTAGTGAAATGTTCACACGAATCTTCCTGAAAATATCTAAGATCTCCTTATCTTGTTCCGCCTTTTTAGAGTAAGAAAACCTGCGAGGCAAAGGAAAAGGAGGAACATAAGTATAAACAGGAGTTTTAGAGTTTTCTTTAGGTACCCGATCAGTTTGGGAAGAGTCAGTAATCTCTTTTTCCAATACCGGCCCCTTAGGGTCTTTGTTTTTCTCAGTATCTTCTGGTTGCACAGTTCGTGTACCACTTCTCAATGTCACAGCATTGACAGAATCTCTTGGGTTAAGAGGTTGAGAAGGGAGCTTCCCACTATTCCGTGTCTCCAAATGGTTCAATCTACCTGCGATGGTGCTCATTTATGTCTGCAATAACTTGATTGCACCATCAGTCGTTTGCTGATTTTTTTGCACCATTGTGATTAGAATCTCATCATAGCAAGCATCTCTGATGATTCTGAGTTTTGCACTGGTTATGGTTGTTGTTGTTGAAAACCACTAGGACGATTGAAAACCGGTCCTTGAGATGCAGCTTGCCTGTTTGCATAACTGGAATTGGGATGATCTCTCCATCCTGGATTGTAAGTGTTGGAATAGGGATCATACCCTTGTCTCTGCTGATTCGGGAATACTGCATTGACTTTTTCAGATTCTTCCTCATAAGAAGGAATGATTACTGAGGCCATTTTTTGTATCACCTTCTCCATATTACTAATCCTATGTTCTAAATGCGGTGAAGAAGTAACCTCATTAACCTTTCGACTCATTGACATACCTCTCGTGTTGAATTGCTGCGTGTTTGCAGCCATATTCTCGATCAATTCTGTCGCTTCATCAATGGTTTTGTTTGTCAAAGAACCACCACTAGCTGCATCAACAATATTTCTCTCGGATTGGAGCAAACCATCGTAAAAATATCGCACTATGAGCTGCTCAGATATTTGATGATGTGGGCAGCTCGCTAATAACTTCTTGTACCGTTCCCAGTAGTCGTAAAGAGTCTCGCCAGTAATTTGTTCAATCCCACTAATTGATTTACGAATAGTTGATTCTTTAGAGGCAGGAAAGTACTTTTCTAAAAATGCTCTCTGCATCTCGTTCCATGTTGTGATACTTCCAGGTGGAAGACCATAAAACCATTATTCTGAAGAATCAATCAACGAGAAAGGGAAAGCTGTCAGTAAAGCTCTTCCTTGATTAGTTCCATTTGGCTTCAAACTTGTCAACCTATGTTGAAACGGTAGTAAATGATGATTTGGATCGTCTCCTGGAAGCCATTTGAACTTCGGTAACCAATGAATCAACTGAGATTTGAGCTCAATTGAATCTTCCAAGTTGACACACAACTTCTGTTGATCAAACGATGGGGATGTCAGATCTTTGAGTGTCCTCTTGGGAGGTGGAGGTGGTGGAGCGCCGTCATTTCTCTGGTTCCCTTAGTTTCCCTGGTAACCAGTGTAATTGTTTTTCGTTCCCCAAACCATCTCTTCTTGTTGTGATTTTTGAGGTTCTTGTAGTATTGTTCCTCTGGGAGTTGAAATTCCACACCGTTGGTAATCCCAACGTTTGGATGCCAGAGTTCAAGTACCTGGAAAAATATTCTCAAAAACAAGATTAAAAACTAAAAATAAGAAATCAATAACAAAACAACAATCCGATATGCCTTCCCGGCGGCGGCGCCAAAATTTGGTCGGTTGTCAGCCGACGCAAAAATAATTTAAGTTCTTTCACTTCACAATTATAAATAATAGTATAGTTATAAGAACAAATTCGTTCCACAGGGAGATATGGGTTGTCAAATTGTTTTGATTACTTATAGAAGCTGGGGGGTTTTGTTTGTGATTATAAATAAATAAGAATAAAGCAAATAGAATAATACGAATATCAGAGATAAAAAGTATTGGTTAGAGTTTTCATCTTCCATCTTCCAACATGTTATCAACTGAATCAATCTCAACATTCATTTTCTATCGATATCAATAACCCTAGAGCATCCTATCGCAGGCTTACTCCAGCAAAACTCCTATTATCATCAAAGGCGCAAGAGCCACTCTTTGAATCCTTTTCACTAAATAACTTGGTTCAAGAGCCACTCAAGTTTAACCCAATGAAAGCACTAATATTTATGAGTTGAGGTTATTCTGAGCAATCCGGCGCAAGAGCAATACGGATTTAACCTAGATTACGCTTCTACATATAATTGTATGGCAACATCCCATCGTTAACAACTATATTATGCTACTTCTAACAAGGATTATTTGACAATTCCGGATCTCAAACCCTAGTTTAGCAATAGATATGAATGCATGCTCATTTAATTTGCAACTTAAACAAACTAGCAATCAATCATACAGGAGTTATAAATGGTAGAACATAAGCGATACAAACAAATTATGAATGAATGAGAATGAATATTTCAATTAAATAACATGTCTTCCAACTTAGGACTACATCTCTAACCAATAAGAAAGGTTTAGTTACTCATGGATTTCTTAAAACCCATGTGAAATAATAAAGAAGAAAATAAATCAAACCCTAGGTTGTAGAAAATCTCCAACTCCAACGCTCTCCTCTTTCTCCTCTTGTGTGTATAAACGAATGATAAAAGATCCCCTAAGATGTGATAGAAATCTCTCTCATATAGGCATATCCAAAACGGTCCGCGAGTTATAACCCCAAAGATGTCACTATCCATCCACAAAAAATCCATCGAAACAAAAGTAACACAAAAACCCCATCAAAACAAAAGTAACACAAAAACCCCAAAAATTTTGATGAAACCAAATTTTGAAAACTGGGGTTTTTGTATCAATTTTGTTTTGATGGGGGTTTTTGTATCGATTTTGTTTAAGATGGAGCTTTAATGGTTCCCAACATTTGAGTGGAGTTTTTGTATCACAAGTTTGGTCACCTTGATTTTTTGTCACTAGTTTTCTATCTCCAAAATCTCCTCCCCAAATGGTTGCCAAAAACTCGCCAAAATATCCCCAAAGCACGTCACTGCCAAAGTCTTGCCGTCAAAAGGTCGCATGAACATCCAAGTGAGCTGCGGAGTATTGAACAAGGCCCAGCCCGATAACCTCTTTGCCTGTCGATTCAACTACTTTCTTATTTTCCTCGTGTGACAATCACAGACAGATGAGTCTCCGTGAGAATATTTTTTCCCTGGATTTCACATTTCCCTTCGTCTTTTCACGGTAACTCTTGCCTCCGAGAGAAATAAATTTCCCTGGATTTTCCTTTTTATTCCGGCCATTCACGTACAGTCTGGTAGTCGTGAGTTCTTAAACTCCCTGAATTTTGATTTTCCTGTACAAAACTTCCGCGGATAGTTTGGTTGCCGTGACAATTGTTTTCTTCTGAGTTTTCAACTCGGCGAAGCTTCCTTCTTCTCTGCCGTTAACTCGAGCTCTTAATTCTACCCATAACTGCCATGCATAGATCACGAGCAGCCCCAACAATCACCGAAAGTGTATCTCAATCACTGCCATTCGATTCCCATTCAACTGCATGTTCTTGAGCTCTCATCACAACAGCAGCATTATCAGTCTTCATGATATCTTCTATCGATCTCCATGATCTTCACCCATATCAGTTACCAGCCAAACCCGACAGCAAACAACTTCGTCTCTCGGCATTGGCAGCAAACACCATCATCTCGCTGTACTTCTCCTTCACTGCAACTCCTTCTTCACTTCTAACACTAAACGAAAGCTCCGAGACTCCATAGTTAGACACTGCCTAATTCTGAACTCCAGCATCAATGATGATCAACAACGTCATCACCATTTCCCTGTTCACGCCACTTCATCACCAGCAGTTACCAATAACGTCAACTGCTGTCCATTATTCAATCTCGTGACTGCCATCATCTTCTACTGTCTAACACAGCACCATTGACTTCATCAACTGCCAAACTCGATTCCCATTCCATCATCAGCCAACAGACAGTCACCATCCAAGAGCTCCACCTGCGTAACCAGCAAACTCAACTACACCACAACAGTTATCTCCGGACATCAGCATTGCCAGACCCCATTCCTGGCTTGATCGAGCAATCACTATCCATCTCTGTCCAACAAAGCTTCATCGACAAACACAGCTCAACTCCCTTTCCTTCCAATAACAGACCATCACCACGGATCAATGGCAGCAGCCATACTCGAGTTTTCTCGTCTCTTCCATGCTTCATCGTCTCAGTCACCATCACTGTCATCCGACTTCTTTCTTTTTTTGATCGGTAAAGAATTTGATGCCGGCGAGTTTTGAACTCTGGTCTCTGGTATCATCGCCCAGTGACTTTACCACTGTACTACGGTGGCACCTACCACTGTCATCCGACTTATCCCAGTGACACCTACCACTGTCATCCGACTTATCCCAGTGACGATCAATGACAGCAGCAAACCAACGCATCACTATCAACAGCGTCTCTATTTTCTCTCTCGAGCAGCACATCTCAGCAAACCATCTCGTTATCATCTCTATCATGTATGGCAGTAGCATCATGAGTTCACAGCTCCACTGGTCATCACCAGCCATCTTCATCATCAATACCACCATCGCTGGTATATATCAGCACCAAACCCAGCTTCCGTTCTCTTATTTCTTCTCGATATCTCATAGCAATTCCCAGCTCCAAGCTCAATCACCACAAAAACGAGTTCCTTCGAGTTTACACCATTCCAACCACAGCATCAATTCCGTGGTCATCATAGATTCACTCATTGCTGTATCTAGACCAAACTAGAACCAACTGACCAAGTCGGTTCAACTATCAGTCACAGAAGACTGACAGTTCATTAATACTTTATGGCTGCCTTGAGTAATCTTGGCGCGTGTCTTTATAAATTCTGTGCATCAACTCTTCTCGCAACTTTGACTTGCTTCAATCACGCGTAACTTTATCATATGAAGTCGGAATGACCTCATTCTTCGCCATTGCTTCCGTCTTTTTGTCCTCTTCGAGATGATGCGAAGAAATCTCAGATTTGAGCTAATTCCACTTCCTTTCGGTTAAGATGACCGCAAACACCTAAGAAACTCAAAAGCAAATAAAATCAAAGCATAATGATACAAAAACTATCAAGAAAACAAAGTATTGAGTACCTAACTAGTGCAAATATTGCACCTATCAATGGTGCAATGTTTAATCGAGGGAAAATTTAAATTACTTATGATATTGATGGTTTTAGATAATCGTAATAACACAAAATAACAACAAATTAAATAACATAATACCATAGTGAATCGATTTGTCCTTCAATTTCAATCAGCCCACTCCACCAAAAAACAATTAGGACATTCCCAGAAATGCCTTCCATATGTGTCTTCTTCATAAGAAGTCCGCAAATGCATAAAAGTCTTGCAATCGGGCTTTGAGCATCCACTGATTCTCTGTGGAAAATGTTTGTATTCGTGATCTCCATATCCACAATCCAAGCAACGTAATAACTCCTTCTTCAATTTGGCTATAAGTTTGAAGGTTTTGCAGAGTGTTGCGATCTTTTCTTCTTCTTCCTTTTTAATCTTCATAGCATCATCTAGCATATGTGGTTCCTCTGGACAGTTGGGATCTTGACACTGCAAATACCTGAGTTTTTCCGATTGTGATTCAATCACCATTCTGATGCGTGAACAACCTTCTCGCGGACACTTTGAATATATCCAAGGGCATTGCATAACACTATGGTTATCCATGAAACATAATGGACAAACGTCTTTTGCTTCGACACATAATATTTGCTTCGCTTTTCTTTTAGAAAACATGGTGGATGTTGAGAAATGAATCTGTTGGTTTGGTTGAGAGGTTTTCCTAGTGTTGTTTTTATAACAAAAAATAGGCGTTGGTAATTCAAACGGGCGATTTTATTAAAGTCGCGCGGTTTTTGTACAAACATCAACTCATATGGTACTTAAAACGGGCGTTTAAAGGAAAGTCGCGCGGTTTTACTACCAACTCCAACGACTACATTTCCAATGGCTCGATTTTCTTTCTCGACCTATAAATTTCATTCTTCCCATCTCCAAAATCACATCTTCTTCTTCTTATTCTTCTTCTTCTTTTATGAAACTCTTAATCTCTCTCACTCTGCAGAAATGTCTGTTAGAAATCGCGGTCCTAAGTTTACTTAAGGAGGATATAACTATATGCAAAGCATATGTTTTTCGTAGGGTAATCACTTGTATGGGCTTTCAATATGGTTCTTTTTGGAAGAACGTTTTTTCAATATTCGTCTCACTAACGGGAAACCCAGGAAACCGAGATGCTCGTCGATTGCGTGCTCGTTTTCAATCTATTAGGATTACAGTCCAGCCATTTGTTGCTCTGGTAATGGAAATTGATCGAGAAAATTTCATCGGCGCAACTGAAGATGAAATGATCCAAACAGATCTTGATAACTAGGAGGAAGCTCATGGCAAACCTTTTCGTTACGAAGCGTGTCTTAGAATTCTAAAAGATGGTCCATCTCAAGCACATTTGTACTGCACTCGAACGCCGCTCCCGGTATTTACAATGGAAGTAGATGTTACTCTTGTTCGATGTTGGATACATCGTTTGATGAGACCAATGAACAATGACTATTTCTGGGAAAGAGTATTGCCACATTTTGTAGCATCCCGGACCGGAACCATAAGAAACAGTAAGAGCCTAAAACTAAGAATTGCATTCATCACTAAGGAAGTCAAACATTATACGAAAGTTTTGTGGTTGGTTCACCGTAGCTATTCTGGATTATCCAACGAAGAACTGTTGAGTATCTTACCTTTGTCCTCACTGATCAACTGCATCATAAATATCTGAACTTGTTGTTTACCTGTTTTACAGAAAACCATCGCTCAGACCAAGTTTACTGAAGAAAGCAGAAGAGAGTTTAAGCATTTTGAATGTTATGAACTCTATAAAGAGAATGTCGCTGGATTTGATGTAGCTTGATGTTTTTGTTTTGGTTTATTAAAATGTAGTTTGATGTCATTTGCAAGTTTAAATTGTAATAAATTTCGCTTAATCTGAAGTGGAAATCTCTATTTTAAAATCAAAATATTTTCATTCATTGATGCCAATTCTTTTACAAGATATAAACTTAGGCAATAATAAAACGTACTAAACAACTTCAATAAAAATCGAGTACAAGTTTTGGCCTCCTGTTTATCTTCATTTGACGTATCTTCCATTCAACGCGCTCATTGACAGTTTCGCCTTTATTTTTGAATTTTTTGTTGTTAACTTTCAAAACTGGAGATCTTCTTTGCTTTTTAGTGGAACATTTTCTTGGAGCAACTTCAAAAACTTTCACTTCCCTCTTATAATTTTCAATCTTTTTAAAACTCCCACATATCTTAGAAACAACAGCTTCAAGTTTTGCATCGCAAAAAAGTGTGATCGCCTTTTCAGCCATTGAGAAATAGATTTTAGAAGAGAAAACTCAAGAGAAGTGAATTTTGGTGTGAGTGAATTGTTTGAAATTGATGGTAGTTTATAGAGGTAAAAAGTGAGAATTTTAAAAAACTACCGGTTGGCGATTTTGCTACAAACGCCATCGTCATACGTTCAAGCGTCGCGTTGAAGCTTTGAGCTCCAATGCTTGTCCTACCAACGCCGGCGCTTTACCTACAAACTCCAGAGTTTTTCCTGTCACTCTTGCACTTAGTTATCTAACGCCCAGTGCTTTATCATAGTGGAAAAACCAGTTTGGCCATCCACCTGGCTCAGCAAAAATATGGGTTTGTTCATTCCCATAGGAATTTCCCTTACAGAAAAGACGTAGGCGAAAAACTTTCGTTTAAGATGTTTTTCCTAGTTCGCTACCCATTGGTACAATTTTCGAGTTTTTCAGGGCTGTTAAGTCAGAAATCAGAATTTTCGGTTTTGAACATTGAAGAGTTAGGCGTGGGGGAGTAGTTAAGCATGTTTGGCTTGCATATAAAATAAAAAAAATGCAATACTCTTTGATTTCTTGCAGTCCTGAGACTTCATCTTTTGGAGTTAATTATGAGCTATTTAGGATGACACTCTAAATCTTTTTAGGTTGAAACGGTTCTTACGGCTGTAGATTAAGTTCCACTTTATCGTTACAAAATCCTCAAATATTTACATTCATAATTGAATTTGAAACTCAGATGCTAGAAATGACATGGTAGTCGAAAGATTCATCCTCGCAAGTAATCACTACTGAATCACTTAATTTTTATTTTTCCAGTTTTATGTTTCTCTAAAGTGATTTGGTGGGATCTTGATACTGCCATGGATGTTGTAGCAAGGTAATCATTAGTTGAGTATATAAAAGCCCCATAGACAATTATCTATCACTCATAAAGAGTGAGCCGGAAGAAGAAGGAAAAATAAAAACATATTTATTTAAGACTCCTCTTCTTTTATCGACATTAATAATTCTATGATAAGTCTGGAATTTCGGAGTAATCATGAAGTCGGTGAAAACAAAAACCTATCATCATTATATAGCAAGTCAAAAAAGACTATTGATGAGGTTCTCGACACTTGGATCGCAGTATGTCTGAAATGTTTGTCCCTGTCTCGGTCGCCTAAACAAGCGTGGAACGCAGGATCCAAGAAAACTATCACATACTTGCTGAAAAGGAACATGCGCTTAGAGTATCTAATCATATGGTCGAGTTAAATGGGTGCTTCTCTCAACTATTGCGCTATAAATAAGAATCCTTTGACGATATTCATACAAGTATCGCAGTAACATCTTTCACTTTAGTCAATATTTGCACACCTCCCTTTTCTATTTCCATTTTCCTATCTATCCATATGATTTCACTATGCGAGTGTTGTGGCAAACGTTGCAACAAGTACGATGACTATCTTAGTAGATTTTGCAATCAGGTTGAATGTCACACTAAGTAATTGCTTGTGTGTGATGGTTGGAATGTATGTGGGATGTTTGTAGCTAAAGAACTTATGCAAGCTAATTATTTGGCTATTACTTTGTGTCTATCCTTAGTGATTCTTCTAAGGCGAGAAATTGGAGAAGGTTTTGTGGGTATACCTCTTTTAAACCCTAATGAGACTATAACTCGTCCACTAGGGACACCTAGGGGTTTAAAGGCTTGTTATACATGCTAAGTGTAACCGTTTTCTCAACGACATGGAGTTGTTGTATTTAGGATTAGTTTTATTTAGTTTGCTCGAGGACTAGCAAATGCTAAGTGTGGGGAAATTTGATAAGTGCGTAATTCATATGATTTTAGTGTCTATTCCATACTTGTTTTAGCTATTATTCTTGCATATTTTCGTACTATTACTCATGTTTTCTCTTATTTTCATATGTTTCATTCCAAAGGCATCTTTCAAGTCGTGCTATATTGAAAACATAACTGCGAAGCTATGAATGATTATACTCTAGTAATGAGACATGATCACATGATCATAGTGTTAATGAATTAGGATACGAAGTATAACACTTATCTTTTGAACTTTGTATATATGACATCGACATAATCGTATGAATGCTATTGTGATTATGTGCATGGGTAAAGGTGAAGATTTCGTCCTAGGAAACAATGTTTACATTTGTTTAAAGAAAGTACATTCATGAACTTGTTTTATGAATTGAAAGGAAAATCGCTAGGCTTATTGGTATTGTTATTCATTGGATATCTTTGGATTACCAATATGTGAGAGTTAGTAGAATCGATCATAACTTGTCATGTATCTTGGTATAACTAATCACAGTACTTGACTTATGATTTGGTATGACTTTTATTAGTGTAACCAATCCTAAGTAATCACCTGAGATGGTATGATCAATATTTGTAACTGGTGTGACCATCACAAAACAGTTGTGTAATCGATCCTTGTAATTGGTGTAAACGGTCCTAGTAATTGGTGTAACCGATCCTAGTGACTTGTGTAACCGATCACAAGTAATACCATGAGTATATGGTAGCCGGTCCTGGTAATTGACGTAATCGATCCTGGTAACTGATGTAACCGGTCCTGGCAAAGCATATTGAGGCAGAATCGATCTTGTGTTTGGTAAAACTGTGAACCCATGATTAGTGATTTGATATTTGATCAATCACATAGTTGTCTTGGAATACAGATAAACCAATTCTAAACTTGTTTGGAAGTGTGGTATAAGCGATTCCAAGATTGTAAATATGAAAGAGGATTTACAAAGAAAATATGTCGACATACTTTTAACATAAACAATAACTCTTATCTTTTATTGTTCAAAGATATTCCTTAATAACTTAAGGAGATCCCGGTTCGAAATAAATTAAGAATCTTTTAATTAAGGTTGTTAGTTTTATATGCTTTAATTACCAGCAATCAAATGCATATCTTTAGAAAATAAAAATTGGTAATATAAATTTACTAATTGGAGATTTTCTATGAGAGATTTCGGAAATATTGGACAAAGAATTTCCAGGAATTATGAAAACCGATTTTGGGCATTTATTGCATATCTTGAGAATATTCGGTTTTGGAAATTCTTTGGTGTCCAAACATCCTTGGTCTATAAATACCCAAGTTTGCATTTCTAGCAAACTATCCTAAGAGCCAGGCAAACTTCATCTTTTTGTTGTTTCTGGTGGAGATGTCTATCCGGAGAGGATAATACCCAAATTAGGCGAAATCTCTTATAACCGCTCGTTTAAAAACTTCAGTGGGATCAAGAAGCTCTACGAGTACCATTGGAGGGAAACTAGATAATTGCAGTTTATTTTAGTTTTCGATTGATTTGATTCAATAACGGTTGTTGAACTTTGATTGCACTTAGTTTGTTTATTCTTGAGAATTTTCTCTTCTGATATAAGTGATAAGTGCATAATTCATATGATTCTAGTGTCCATTCCATACTTGTTTTAGTTATTATTCTTGCATATTTTCATATTATTATTCTTGTTTTCTCTTATTTGCCTATATTAGATGAATCATACAAAAAGGAGCTACAAAGTGCTGAAAAGAGCTAGGAAGAGAAGTATTCCAAGTATCCAAGTCCAAGAGAAGTGGAAGAAGTGCGACGAAAAGGATCAAAACGCTCAAAATCAAGAGAAGGGTAAAAGGTCAATCTTAACTCATTCAAATTAAAAAATTCTCATCATCATCTTGAATATAATTGAAAGATGAAAATAATGCAAAAAGAATGAGGTCATCCGAGTTCGGACGAAGAAGTTGTGGCCAAAACAAGCTTTTTATCCAGTATCGAAGGCAAGAAAGTATGCAAACGTGTATGCATACTTAGTTCCGAAAATTTCTACTGGAATTTGAGGTACGCATGCCGGTACGTATAATTAACAAGTATGCAAATGGGTATGCATACTTGTGAAGGCCTAAGGTCACGTTTGGGGCCGTTATTCCGTATTTTCGGATCGGGTCCTTGAACCGAATTAAATACGTGAAGGCCAAGAAAGGTAAACCTATAAAAGGAGGTATTAGATCATGAATGAGTCACATCAAGGTATCACGAGATTCTAAGGTTTTTGGAGAAGAAACTACACACGGATCGAAAGCTAGGGTTTCAGAGCGGTTCTTCAATCGTAACGATATCTCTAAACTTTTCTTATATGTATATCGTGGATGTTTCTACATCCATGATTAGTTAAACACCTATTGATTGAGGATGAATTCTAAGTTGTAAACTTGATTTGGTTTAATATATGAATCTATTTTGATTTCTTCATATGATTATCGTTTGTGTTTACTATTAAAAATACTTACGATTAATTGATAGATTGTTTAGATGGCCAACTGAATATATTTGTCGATTTAATCTATTTCTAGCGAGGGTTAGGATATCCGTAATTGTTGAATAATTCCTTACACAAGTATAAAACGTGAAACCTTGCACGTGTAAACACAACCTTAGCAAGTAGACCGAGCGTACTGAGTCTAGCTACTAGGATCAACCTAAATTCACAAAACCTAAAACATTCGATTGAATTACATCTTGTAAGCGTACCTCAAGGTGGTTTAGACGAATATAATCTGGTAACTAAGCGTACCTGTTATCCAGTGATTTAAAGAATTTTTGGAATAGCTAAGCGTACTTGTTATTCAACGGTTGGTGATATAATCTATGATTAATGACGAATAGATGAATATATTAAATCATTGATAGTTTATTAACGAAGAAGGATTCCTCGATCATATCTCTCCCCACTGCTTACAATTTAATATTTTCAATTGCTTTTATTTATTTTATTCAAATCTAAAACAAACCCCCGTTTGTGACACTTTGATAACTAAAACTCACTGCTCTTCGTGGGAACGAACCTTGCTTCCATTATACTACCAGTTAATTGTGTAGAAATAAGATTATTAATTTAATTGCACTTACGACAGCCATCAATAAGATTCACTCAAACTAGATCAAAGTGTCGACGGGATCTTTAGAACTGTTTTTAGATCTAAAGACGTCTTGTGATAATCCATTGTTAACAGACTCCGTTCTGTGTGTGATTGATCATAAGAAATTCAAGTGGTGTTGTAAAGGTGTTTATTGAAGATTACAGAAGATTTGAAGACATAGAAGATTTCTTATTTGGTTTCTATATATTTGGGTGTGCACAAACCTTGATTGGCTGTGATCCAACTAGAATCGGATTTATTCGATTTATTAGTTGTGTAAGATAGGCATCATCTTATAGTTTCTTGTTTGATTCTATATTGATTGATTGCAAATTTAAACTCTTCTACTTCGGTAGTTGCTGGATAGATTGATCTAACCAGGCAAAGGAGTTTATTGGTTAAACGGAAGAGCCTTTGCATATGACTTGAGATATCTTCATACGAAGGAATCAAGAGAGTTGTTACCAAACAGATTTGTTGTTTCTTTACTGTTTGTAATACGATCCAAAGGAATTGTTCCAGTGCGTGCACTTATTGAATGTCGGAAGCGCAGGGATACTGAAGAAACTAAGTGAACTAGGTTTAGTTGCTTGGTCTCAACTATACGAAGTTGGTTTAGATTTTGTATAGCGGCTTAATTCTGAGAGTATTCAATTCTGGACTAGGTCCCGGGATTTTTCTGCATTTGCGGTTTCCTCGTTAACAAAATCTTGATGTGTCTTTTACTTTTCTATTTCCGCAATTATAATTATTTATTATAATTAAAATTAAAATACACAAATATTAACTATGTATTACTTGATAGTGATCCTATAGAGTTTGGTTAAGTCCGAACCTATTATCAAGTAATCACACTTTGATTATTGTATTGTCTCGATCTCGTATCCATATATGATCACACAAAGTGTGACTACCGATTTGTAGTGTTGTCTCGACTTTGTCCATAGACAATCACTTTCGGTAAGAGGACTTATAGGTGGATAATTTAAAGGTTGTGGTGTATTTGGGTACCCTCATCTTTTTAGTTCTTCCCGTAGATTCTTATGTTGTTTGTGTGATTTTCATTCAGTAAATGATTCGAGTATATGATGGCGATTTAGTTACAATTCAATCGAGAACAGATAGAAGTCTTTACATAAGGGTTTTTCTATTTTTCTGGTGGTAGGTGGAGTAGATAGTGGTAGTGGTGCGGGTTCTATTGTAAATGGATATGCATTTTATATGGTTAGCATGTGTATTTTGCAAGCGTAACATGGTCTAAATTTTAATAATATATGGAACAGGTCGGAGTTAGCGAGTTTGACTCTGATTTTCGCTCTCCTCAGATCCTTTTTTGTTCTCCCTCTAACAATTTTTTTTTTAAATTTTTTATTTTAATTTACAAAACCTAGGTTTGATATGTTAGCATATCAGTCTCTAATAATGCTTTATGATATACTTTATTAAATACTAAGCATATCAGCCTCTAATAATGCTTTACGATATGTTAGCATATCAACCTCTAATAATGCTTTACTTAACTGTTATTACAATATACAACATACATGCTGATATACATAGTATAGTTTAGGATCACATGTTCATATCTATAAAATATCAACATTAACTTAGACGGAGAGAACATGGTCAACTAATACATGATAAAGTAGGAGATAACACAGTAAAGATATACCAGACTTTTTTAAAGAGGAATAGACAATCACTTAGGTATATGCCTTAGTATAGGTATTGTGTCATGCAGAAATATGTAATTTTGTGTCATATCATAGTATCACTTTCGTAACACTTATTAAGTAAAGATACACAAAAACTGCTGCATATAAAACTTTCAGGTTTCATTTCAGGTTAGCTACACATGCAACAAAACACTTACACATGTTACTAGCAGATTTTAAATCAATATACCATGATTTAACATATGGGTTGCTGAAAATTCCTGTCGAACATAAAAACTATATGATAAACATATGTAGCACATAATTTAAACCTATGGCTCTGATACTAATGTTAGCATATCAACAACTTTTAATCTTGTTTTACGATATAATTTATTAGATACTAAGAATGCTTTACTTAATTGTTATTACAATATACAGCATATATGCTGATATACATACTATAGTTTAGGATTACACGTTCTACATCTATAAAATATCAACATGAACTTAGACAGATAGAATATAGTCAACTAATACATGATAAAGTATGAGATAACACAGTAAAGATATACTTAACTTTTGTTTAGAGAGGAATAGACAATCACTTATGTATGTGTGCCTTAGTCTAGGTACTGTTTCTACTGGTAGTTCTTGCACTTTTATCTCCTTATCATTTTTGATGGCAGAAATTACCTTGTAAACAAGGTTAGAAGGGAGTTCACCTCCTACTACATAGACATGTGTCATCCACTCAGCCGTAATGAGGTGGAGGCACATCCTTAAGACTTTAAAATATAACTAGTATGCCACTTAATGAATGAACTTGTAGTACTTTAGCTTTATGTACTCATCCTCAAAACAAATTTCTTTGTCTTTGGTACATAACCTAAACCTTAAACACACACTTGATTGAGATTAGGATAATCCGGTTTTATTAAAACTAAACATGATTTGTTGCTAAACCATTAAAAAATCTAACATCTCCCACTTAGTTCAGCAACAAATCGTTATGTTTCTTAAAAAAAAAAACATTTAGCAAAAGATCTTTCGAATTAGTAAAAAAATCGATTATTGGTGGCCACCCGTTTTAGAAAACAGAATATCTCAATCAATGTGTAAGATATTATGTATAACTGAATTCTTAGATCAAATGGAACGTTATTATCGGACCATAAAGACACAAACACCATTTATAAGATGCATTTGTCATTTCTATAATCACAATACTAGACGGGTCATTATCCTTAAGCTAAACCTCATGGGCATACATAGTTCCAGGATGTCTATAAACTTTAGGTTTCATATTGAGATAAACCTTATGCTCAATGACAATGACAACTTTACGATCTCAAAGAGATCATACATACCTAGAAGGTCTTAAACTGAGCTTCACTTGATGCTGAAACTTGACATACTACTTGAGGATTTTTTTTATTATCTCAAAAGATATATTGCAGATTACATCAAAAATGTTTATACCCACACAGTTTTAGCAAACATAAAACTTCTTATATATTTCTTCCCAATAAACTGTACATAGCAACAAAAAACATTTTCTTACTCCCACTGAAATATACAATACACCATGTACTAGAGTTATATTATCAGTAAGACCAAAACATGCATATGACGAAATCTTTTAGAGCTTATCTATAATCTGAAAAACATGTTTTCCTTACCATATACTTTACAATCAAAAATTACACTAGGCAAACAGAAAATAAAACATAACAAGAAACATATAAACACGAACTTACTCGATCACTAGATCTATGGCTTACTTATTTTCATCAACTTCTGGTTTAACCTTTTTCAGCCATTATTGATACTTCAAGCAATTCTTTTTGATATGACCCTTCTTCTTACAAAAGAAACATATATAGAAACTAGTTGAACCTGTTAGAACACTGCTCAGTCGAACTCTCAAGCGTTGTTATCTCAAGCTTGTTTGTCAAGTTTAGTTGTCAAAACTCTAAGTCTTGATATATAGTCTACTTACAGCTATGTTTCGGATTAGGATAGAATGTGTAGTAGGGCTTTAGACTTCACGGTGTTTAAAGATTGAAGACGAAGAACTACTAAGGGGAGCTTGTGGAACTTCATAAACAAAAGGTATGTGGAGACTTGAACTCATCTATCACTCAGAAGTCTATTTATATTATATCTCCTATCGAGACAAAAGTTGTATAACTATACAGACTTTAATTTATACACATTTGATATTTCAAGCTGAGTTTAACTCGCTTACATATTTCTCTAAATATGTGTTGGTAAGATTTCGCTTTAACCAAGTTCATCTTTTAATCATGACGAAAGTCAAAAGATGATCATGTGAAAATCGTCTGGTAATATCTTATGTGATTTGTGTGAGATAGTCATTTGATGTAGACTCGGAATGTTTCATATTGATCATTTGATCACTTGAAAATTTCTTTGAAGCTAATAGTTTGTGTGAGACAGCTATTCCCGTCTTCTAAGAATGTTTCAATGATTAAAATGGGAATTTAGAACAATTAACCATTGATTGGATATAGAACAGTATGCGTACTTGTATGCTAATTATTGCAAGTGTATTACAAGTACGGGAATTTATTATGCATGCCCGTACGCGTACTAATTCAACAGTTGAAGTCCGAGAACTATAGTATGCATACCCATATGCGTACTGATTTCAACAGAGTTCGGTCGTGAACGACAGTATGCGTACCCGTTTGCATAGTCTGGAACTCTAAGTATGCATACCCGTTTGCATACTTGAGTGGGTTAAGTTCTAAAACCGGTTGTTCATAAACAAATACATTTATATAATAAAGAATGCAATCTTTTGAAATCATGGAGTTCATGAATTTATTCAAGTGAATCAAAACCGATTTTGCTTCAATTGTGTCTTGTATACTTCTATGAAAATACAAACAATTGAACAACTCTATAACTAGTTTCATTTGAATCATTTGAACTAGTTGTGATTAAGATGAACAAGGTTGATATGAAAGTGTTCATATAGCTACCTTCGGTAAACTATTTTTGAGTCAACTAAGTGTACACGTTTAGGTACGGTTACCCATATCTAAATGAAGGCACATTTCATTTGTATGTAACAAGCTAAGACAATCTAATCAGGTTTTCATCTAATGGTTAATATTGAATGCTTTGTTTCCAAGGTAACATCGATTGCAAACCCTGATTTGAAGACTATATAAGGGAGAACTCTAGCAACTGGGAAACCTAATCCCCACCTCCTGTGTGATACCAGTTGCGACTAGAGTCGATTCTCCTTTAACCTAGGTTTTTCTAAAACCATTATAAGTTAACGACTTAAAGAATTCATTGGGATCCTGAAGCCAAACCCAACTATTTTCTCTATAGTTGCATATTATAATCTTACTTTGTTATATCGTATTGAGTACTATCTTCTCTAAGATTTGCTCGAGATTTAATCTCCGATAGGTAAGATAAAAAGTAATCACAAATATCTTCGTTTCATTCTTTGTGATTCCAAAATATCTTGTTCTGCTACCATACAGTTAAGAATATTGTGAGGTGATTGATATTACTAGGCTGTTCTTTGGGAATAAAAGTCTGGTGTATCAATTGGTTCCTGTTCACCTTGATTTATCAATAGACGGAACAAAAACTCGTAGGTATTTCTGTAGGAAATGGATTTATCTATTCAATGGACTTTCTATGCGAGACAAATTTTTTTATCAAGTCTTCGACTTTGGGTCGTAGCAACTCTTAGTTGTGGGTGATCTCGGCTAAGAGAATCAAGTGCGCAGAGTCCTGCTAGGATTCAGAGGCGTGAGGAACGCGACTGTACCTTGATCAGTGTGAGATTGGTTAGGGCTCAACTACATTTCAGTCCAAAGTTAACTTATAGTAGGCTAGAGTCTGTAGCGGCTTAATACAGTGTGGTGTCCAAATCTGGACTAGGTCCCGAGGTTTCTGTGCATTTGCGGTTTCCTCGTTAACAAAACTTCTGGTGTCTGTGTTATTTCTTTTCCGCATTATATTTTCTATATAATTGAAATATCATAGGTTATGCGTAGTTCAATCAATTAGATAATCCAACCTTTGGTTGTTGATATAAATTGATTGACACTTGAACATTGGTCTTTGATACCGTTCAAGTTGTTTCTCATAATAATCAGGCTCGCAGATTTCTATCTGTTTGATTTGCTGATTACATTGAGAAACAAGGATATAAATCTTGGATGTATGTTCCTTGATTGAGTCTGACTGTCTAGTTGATTCTCTTGGAAATATATTGGAGCTAGTACATACAGATTGCCTAAACGAAATACTGGGTGTGGTTGTTAGACCTCCGCTTTTTCGTAACCTTTCTTTTCTTCTCCTAAACTGTTCTTTATATATGTTGATGGTGTTGCTTTGATTTTTTTTCTTTGTGGGACCTAAAGCAGCTAAATGTTGTATTACGTGTGCATAATTTGGTGTTTCACGCTTAAGTCTGTCTTCTTCTTGTACACAGTAAGCAATCAGTTCATTCACATCCCATTTCCTATCACAAGTGTTTTAGTTTATCTTGAATGCCTCAAACTGATTTAGAAGAGAATTTATAGCCTGCTGCACCATATAGTCATCAGGTAGAAACATATCTAATCCACGAACCTTTTATATTAGCTCTGCCATTTGAAGTATGTGTTTTCTTATACTACCTAGTCCATCATACTTAACTGTAGATAGCCGACTCAGGTGAGTATTGACCAAAGATTTTGTAGAGCCTGAAAACTGCGAGTGAATCACCTCAATTAGTTATGAAACCGCCTATTTAACAGGGAGTCCTCCTTAGATCGCGTTAGGTATAGCCCCACGAATGATAAGAATAGACATTTTGTTTGCTTTTTCCCACTTGTAGAAAATCTTCTTTTGTGCACTTGTAGAGTCATCTGTAAGATCTGCTAGTTTCGGTTCCCTTAAAGCTATATCAAAATTCCAACACCCTATGACTATTTCAAGTTGTGACTTCCATTTCAAGTAATTTGTGCCACTTAAAAGCTCAATACCAGTCATAAAAATATGAACTTATGAAGGATTCATAACCAAACATAAAACAAAATTATCTTTATTCAAATTTAAACCTCAAGATAAACATAAATCTTATCAAGACTCGATAATATAATCACTTCTCCTTTGGATAAAGTTATTACATATCGAAGTCCCCTAAAATGAAGTTCAAGACTGGTCTACTCATAAAAAGTAAGCAATGAATCTGTTAAACCTTTGGGTTCATTAGAAATATCACTTACTATATATGAGTAATTCATCTTGTCCATTAAGATAACATCAGTATGATTAACCTTTAGGTTTAGGCATACAAATGACATCCAAAATGCAACTTAATGTAATCTTTTGCATGCAGAAATATGTATTTTTATGTCATATCATAGTATCACTTTCGCAACACTTGTTAAGTAAAGATACACAAAAATTGTTGCATATGAAACTTTCAGGCTTGATTTCAGGTTTGCTACACAGGCAACAAAACACTTACACATGCTACTATCAGATTTTAACCATGATTTAACATATGGGTTGCTGAAAATTCATGTCGAACATAACAACTATATGATAAACATATGTAGCACACAATTTAAACCTATGGATCTGATACCAATGTTAACATATCAACAAATTTTAATCTTTTTTTACAATATACTTTATTAGCTACTAAGCATGCTTTACTTAATTGTTATTACAATATACAACATATATGCTGATATACATACTATAGTTTAGGATTACACGTTCTACATCTATAAAATATCAACATGAACTTAGATAGAGAGAACATAGTCAACTAATACATGATAAAGTAGGATAACACAGTAAAGATATACCTGACTTTTGTTTAGAGATGAATATCTTAGTCTAGGTACTGTTTCTACTGGTAGTTCTTCCACTTTTATCTCCTTATCATTTCTGATGGCAGAAATTACCTTATAAACAAGGTCAGAAGGGAGTCCACCTCCTACTGCATAGACATGTGTCATCCACTCAGCCATCATGAGGTGGAGGCACATCCTTAAGACTTTAAAATATAACTAGTATTCCCCTTAATGGATGAACTTGTAGGACTTTAGCTTTATGTACCCATCCCAAAACAGATTGCTTCGTCTTTAGTACATGATCTAAACCTTAAACACACACTTGCTTGAGATTAACTTAATCCGATTTTATTAAACTATACATAAAGCTAACATGATTGACAAGTTTTCACTCGAACTTAAGTTTTTTGTATAACGTAACTAGGTTCAGCTGATAAGTTATAAGTCAGACTTTTCTCTGTAACTGCCGAGTTTAGGTTCGGCTGATTCGAGCAAAAAATAAGACAACCGAACTTGGTGTGTTTCATCATTTAGTGAAGTTCAACTATCATTTTATTGTTTATTATCAACAAAAAGTTGTTCACCGACACTTTCAATATGAAGAATAATGAGTGTTTCAACTGACGTTTAAACTGTCAGCCGAGCTTCACTCTCTAACTACCGTAAATTCATAGTTTTTCGATTAAACATAATCTATCAATCAAACACAAGAAAAACCTAGTATTTCGATTTTAGCATAATCTATCAATCAAACACAAGAAAATAAGACATGGTTTATGAATATATTTTCTATTGTTTTTTGCAATTAGGATTTGGTTTTCTCTCTCCAACTTCACTCAATTCAATTTCTGTTTGAACTCCTACTTCTTCACTAATTCACGAATTATAAAAGCGATTAGCACCCCTTCCTCTAGTCAATAATATGACTGATATTGGGTGGACGTTTCGTTAATGTAGAAAAGAGAGAAGGAAAAAAAAACTAAAAAAAAAAATAAAAATAACACATAATACATACATAACATAACAAAAAGAAAAAGAAAAAAGTAACTACCCTCAGCCACCCCTTATCAACCAAGTTTTTGGAAATCAATTAATCAGTTCAATAGCAGTGGGAGATGGGGTAAGGGCGTTACTTAGCGTTATAATCCGGTGGCCCTCTCTTACGTGAGTACCAAAACCGTCCACAGTGTCCTAGATAACAAGGTCTTTTAACATTACGGAAACCTTAAAAATAAAGCAACCTTCGGACCTGGGGAATTTTAGGGCTGTAAAAATTTATCACATACTTCACTCACCATTCTTATTTAATAGTGACATCCATCTAAATCATAAGGAAACTCACTATTCTCATTTAATAGTGACATCCATCTAAATTATAGATCTAGGAACCATGAAAACTTTTAGAAGCAATAAGTTGCCCATGAATGCCAGGAAGCATTACCAGCTAGCTGAGACATACAGATGTAAAATTTTGCTAACGAAAAGCAGGGTATAAAACGTTTTCTGATCAACATAATACATGCCATGTCTGGTAATCTAGGGATGTCTATCCGTCTAATTAATCATGCAATCAGATAAAGTATATGTAGCAAAGACATACCTAGACAAATAAAGGAGATCAGTAAAAGCTCAATTAGAAGAGAAGTGCGATAAGTCGGGTGACGCTGACTTAGTCAAGCAAAAATTTTCTTCGTCTTCTTCGATCCAATCTTCACTTCTCATCTTGATTTCTAGCTCTTTGATTACGTTCTTCTTATTCTAAATCTATTTCTGGCTCTATTTTAATTTGATTTTTGTTTTTTCATGCTATTATTTGTCTAAATCTTTTTAACCTAATTTTGCTAAAACCTAATTTTGTATGGGCTAATCTGCACTAGGGTTTCCCAAATTGTTTACTCTGTAATCAATTATTCTGTATTTGTCATGATTTCATTCACCGTCTGAGTTGTTTCTTGAATTGTTTTGCTTCTCTTTATATATCTTTCTCTCTAATTTCTTCCCTCTTTGGTTTTTCAGATTCGGTCATGGGCATCTGAAGGAAGCAACATAGGGTATGAGTAGCTATTCTCATCATGAGATTGTGGAATTGGAATTGAGATTGCAGCTGATTTTATAGGTTCATTGGGGTACGGTTTTGATTCTTCCATTTTAATGGTCTCTTGTCTTTTGATTGTGTTCTTCCGAAGATGGGAATGCTATCTTAGCATCAGGAGCTCCTACTGATGTAGGGATTGGAATTATTTTTAACATATTATTATAGTTCTTCATTCTTCTGTCTCTGTGTTAACTTGGGTTCTTATGTTTAAGTGTTGAATTGGATTTTGATAAAGAAAATATTGGAGGTCCTCTTTCTTCAAGATGTTTTACTAATTAGAACCTATATTTATCTCTGCTTTTTATATCCTAGTTGAAGAATTCTAAGAGTTGGGAATTATTATTATTCTTTGGTTTCTAAATTGAGATCTATTGTTACACTTTTAATCTGTTCTTTGTGAAGATGAAGAAGGATATGTTAATCAGTATCTTTATTAATTTTTTAGTGCAAATTTATTATCATTTAGTGGAACTTCTTCAGATATATTGCTTCACTTGGTATTTTGTTTCTGTGCTGGGAGACTGTGTTGACAAGGCTGGGTTTCTTGACCTAACTCCGATTTCCTTTTTACCTCCAGAACCTGTGCTGTCTCAAGAAGAATTTGAGAATGAATTTAATCTCATGATGTTAGATGCAATGGACCCTATGGATGCTTTTCCTTCTTCAGTCGATGACCCTGTAAGTACTCTTGTATTATCTCAGCTTTATTATATCTGCTAAATTCTTTACCTTGTAAATTTTCTTTAATAATTATCATGAAATTCATGTGCTGGAATATGAATGGGTGTTGTTCTGACAAGAAATGGCGCCACTTGTTGCACTTAACTAGGAAATACAAACTGGATAGTATTTGTCTGTTATAAACCATGGTAGATGCTGAAACAGTTAGTAAATACACTCATCACTTTCCTTTTGATGCTTGGTCTATCATTCCTGCTGTGGGTAAATCTGGTGGTCTTGCATTTGGTCATTTTGAAAAGTCAAGTATTGAAATTATTGGTATGTCTTTAAAAATGATCCATATCTTATGTGACATTACACCAACAATCAAAAATTGTGTGGTTTCTTTTATTTACGGTTCTTTAAACCTAGTTGGGATGAAAAATCAATGGGACTTTCTAACCAATATGAATGATAACAACAACAATCCTTGGTTATTAGTTGGAGATTTTAACTTCATCCTGCATAGTTCTGAAAAATAGGGTGGTAATCCAGATAAATCTTTTCCTCCTAATTTTATTAGAGAAAATCTTTTAAAGATGAATATGAATGAAGTGTTTTCGTTTCGCAATCCTTTCACTTGGTGTAATAGAATATTCAAAAATCCTACTGATTTTTGATTTTTGAAAAGCTAGATAGGGGATTTATGAGTGGTAAGTGGGTCACAACTCTTCCTCATAGTAGAGTCGCCAATTTAGGGAGAGTCTACTCTGATCATAGCCCTAATATTGGTTAAGTGTTTTCATTGGTAAAAGAATATGAATATTCCATATAAATTCTTTAAATGTTGGCAACTTAATCCTGACTTCAAAGGTGTGCTACATACTTCTTGGTCTAAAACTGTAAAAGGTTCTCCTGGTTTCGTTGTGGTTAACAAGCTCAAAATTGTGAAGACTGATTTAATTAAATGGAATATAAATTCCTTTGGTCATATTAAAACTACTATAGGTAGATTAAATTCGAAGTTAGAAAAACTTCAGGCTTTACCTTATTCTTCTCAAATTGATGGTTATATCCTAAATTACTCTCAACAGTTGGACTATTGGTATGAAATTGAACATAGTTTCTACAAACAAAAATCTAGAATCGACTACTTTACTCAGTATGACGGAAACACTCACTTTTTTCATAATACTGAGAAACTCATAAACATGTACAATACAATTCACACCATTAGAGATGATCAAGGTAGCTGGCTTGAGAATAGAGAGCAGGTTGCTGATTTGATTTCTAAACATTTAAGAAAATTTATACTTCTTCCAACCCTGGGAATAAGGATATTGAAGAAGCTCTAAGGTTTGTCAGTCCTATTATTTCTGATGAAGTAAATTCCTCCTTAACTTCCATCCCTTCGATTTATGAAATCACGGATACAGTTAACAATCTTGCTCCTTGGAGTTCTCCAGGACCGGCTGGTTTCCCGGCGGGATTCTTCAAGGATAATTGGGACATTGTTTAGTCTGAAGTTGTGTCTCATGTTCAAAGTTCTTTCAAAAATAAATTTCTTCTTAAGCAATGTAATTTCACTTTTATTACTTTAATTCCTAAAACTAAAAATGCCTCTTATCCGCATGACTTCAGACCTATTAGTTTAGCTAATTCAGTCTACAAAATTATTTCTAAAATTCTAACTAATCGATTGAAACCTCTTTTAGACTCTTTGATTTCTCCTTTTCAATCTGCTTTTGTTGCCAATAGACAGATTCATGATAATATTGTTATCACCCATGAAATTCTTCATTCCTTTAGAAAGAAAAAGAAAAATTCAAAAAATGGTCATCTTGCTATTAAGCTTGATTTATCTAAGGATTTTGATAGGTTGGAATGGCCTTTTATTCTTGCGATTTTTAAGAAGCTTGGTTTTTCTGAAGACTGGTGTCAAATGGTCTTGTAATGTATTAGTACAGTTTATTATTCTGTTTTGGTTAATGGCTCACCTGGAGACACCTTCTTTCCTACTAGAGGCATTAGACAGGGTGATTGCCTTTCTCCTTACATATTTATTCTTTGTATGGAAGTTCTGTCTCAACTGCTTATAAAAGCTGAAGATGAAAAATTGATTCATGGTTTTAAGTTCAAGAAGAATAGTCTTTCGATTTCGCATTTATTTTTCGCAGATGATTGTATGTTGTTTGCTAAAGCTTCTGTTACTTATGCAAGAAATCTTATCAAGATTATTAATGTCTTTGCTAAAGCTTCAGGTCATGCGATAAATTTTGAAAAGTCGGGTTTCATCACTAGTGGTAAGATGCATCATAGGCATATAATTTTTTTTTATCTAGAACCCTTAAAATGAAATTTCTTAGTAACTCTGAAAAATATCTAGGTACCCCATTATTTATAGGTAAAGATAAAACTAAATCCTTTAATTTTCTCATTGACAACTTTTATGCTAGATTGAGTTCTTCTAAGAAGTCCAATTTAAATGTTGCTGGTAGAACTGTGGTTACTAAACATGTGTTGTCTAGTTTAGCTATTTATCATATGGCTTGCTTTCCTCTGCCGAAAACAGTTACGTCTAAAATTGATGTTATTCAAAGAACCTTCTGGTGGTCAAAAAAAAATAATCCTAAACATGCTGCTTACTTTCGTTCTTGGGTTGATATTGGTAAAGCTATATCGAGTGGAGATTTAGGTATTAGGAATACTTATGCCACTAATAAGGTCTTTATCTGTAAACTTGGTTGGAGAATTATTAATAATCGGAACATATTACTTGCTACGTTTTTAAAGGATAGATATTTTCCTAACCAAAACTTATTAGAAATTGACAAAGCTGCTGATACTTCCTCATGGATCTGGAAAGGTATTGTAAAAGGGTTACACTTTATCAGAGCTAATTCAGTGATAAAAATAAACAATGGGGTTTCTACTCGTATATGGAGTTCTAACTGGATTTCAGGGTTTAGTAATCCTCTTTTTTCTGCTCATTCTTCTCACAGTAATTATATATTTGTTAATGATCTTATAGATAATCATAATAAGTGTTGGCATGTCAGTCTGTTATCTACCTTATTTTCTCCTGATGATGTTATCAGAATTAGATCTTTTAGGTTAAATCTTAATCAATGTGACTCTTTAATGTGGGCTCACACTAGAAATGGTAAGTTTACGATTAAGCCAACCTATAGAATTTATATGAATGATTGTAGTTCCTCTGAAGACTCGGCTTTTTGGAGGAGAGTTTGGGGTATTGATTGTCTGCCAAAGATTAAGTTCTTCTTGTGGAAAATTTTCGCTCAAATGCTTCCTGTCAACTCTATGCTTCAGCTTTATAACCCGTATGTGGATGTGATTTGTCCTCTCTGTCATTTCCATGAAGAAATTGTATTGCACTTGTTTGTGAAATGCTCTGTCGCTTCTCATATTTGGTTTGGAGTTTCTTTACGGCACTTGATTCTTACAGATTTGGACTGGATTGATGACTTATTTTTTCTATTTTGGCATGATTCAACTCTTGGTATTTCTCCTTTTAAAGTCTCTTGGCCTAGTATTGGTGCTATTGTCATGTGGTGTATTTGGAAGTTAAGATGTGATGTGCGTTTTAGACAGACCGCTATTGATTTGAACAAGGTCATTTTGGAAACTAAGAAAATGATTAACACATATATTGCCCCTCCTGTTTGCTCTGGTGCTTTTAGGGATGCACATGGGACGGGACGGTACAGGTTTTTGCCTAGCTCAGTACCTGTACCTCTCTATGTCCGGTACATGTACCTTGTACCTGTACCTTGTGCAGTACGGGACGTGACGGGATTGGTTCTTTACCCGTAGTATAATTATTATGATTTTATGTTTCTAATCGCAAATCTCTTTCAGGTACTAAATCCCAATCAATCAGTGATCAAATCTTTTCATGTGATCTTACACCTAAACAAAGTACAGTGCTAAATAATAAAAGAAAAAAAAAGAAAGTTAATTAAAAGGATCGATCTAAATCACCATTAATTAATTAAGATTGTTATTTATTTATTTTTGAGTGAAAAATGATATATATTAAAAAAAAAAGATATATACAGTTACGATACAGGGAGCAAAGCTCTCAGAATCCTAAAAAAAAAAAAAAACAAGAGTCCTCATCTCATTGACATCACAGCTTCCCATTGAAAAAGGATTTGACTCATAGAGTAGTTCCTAAACGCATCAGTATTTGAACTCCACAGGTAGATATGTAGCTGAACCGCCGTTATCAGTTCGGTGATTGTTTTAGCTCTCCTGCCATGAAATCTATTGTTTCTTTCCAACCAAAGCTCCCAGCAAATAGAAAACGGAATGAGGTGCCAAATCACTTGAGCATTCTTAGAAATTCCCCGTATTCGCCAATTCTGTAAAGTTGCTGTCAAACTATTATTCATAACCCATTTCACCTGTAACGAATTTGTGAAGAAATCCCAAAGATTTTTCGCCCAGTTGCAGTGTACGAATAGGTGGTCCTGTGTCTCTACCTGACTATCGCAAAGTAAACAAAGTAAAGAGTTCACCGTGACACCTCTGTTCTGTAAAATCCATATGGATGGAATTGAATTACGCAGAGCCTACCAAACAAGAAACAACACCTTTGGAGGAACATGTTTATTCACCGCGATCTTCTCGAACTCCCAATCCTCTTCTTCCTCATTCAACTTGTTATACAACACCTTCGCAGTGCACTCTCCTTCGACCACATCCTCTTCATCTTGAAGCAAAATAACATCCCTCAAGTCGTGCTTTAATTTCAACAGATCAATACTTTCAGCAGCATTGAGTTCTCTGACAAACTCAAAATTCCAAACCCTATTCTTCATATCAGCCACTGGAGCGTTTTTGGTTTTGCATAACCTATAAATCCTAGGTATTTATCTTTTAACGCCATATTTTCTCTCCACCAGTCATGCCAAAAACGAGTATTCTTCTCATTCTTGAACCTAATTGTGACAGCCTCAAAGAAATCTCCATATGCCTTAAGTATATCAAACCATGAGCTACGACCCACTGATTCCTTATTCTGCAAGGGAACTAAAAACCTCTCTTCTGAGCCTGTCTTCTCGCACACAATTTTCCTCCATAAAACTAATTTTTCTCTACAATATCTTCCATGCCACTTTTCCATTAAAGACCTGTTAATCTTCCTCAAACTTCGAATCCCTAGTCCTCCATTTTTTCTTGGCTTGTAAATCATCTTGTAAGACACCCAACTCATCTTCTTATTCCCCTCTTCTCCCCCCAAAGAAACTTACGCATAATACTATTAAGTTTCTTTTCTACAGAAACCGGAAGATAATACACTGAAAGGAAGTATACCGCAAAGCTCTCTAGTGAACTTTTAATCTTTTCCCCCCAAAAAAGATTGTTATTACAATAAATAAAACCTGATACATGTTTCTAATTAATTATAAAGTCTATTACACAAACATTTAAACAAAAAACTATATATATAGATGGATAATATATAACTATTGATGAGACGATCGTGATGATTTTGACGTTAACATACTGATTAATCGTCCTTTCAGGATCAATAATACATCCTTAAGAAATTTATATCTCCGTCCAGCAGTTCTTGGAAAAGGAGAACCACTGCTCTTTCCTTTACTTCGATCAGTAGTACTAGTAGTCGATTCTTTATCGTTCTTTTTAATCTACTCATCAGAGATCTTTACCACTGCTAGACGACGAAGATCTTTTGCCAGAAGAAGAGAATACGATAGAGAAAGTGTATAACCCCTACTATCAACGGCTAGGATTTAACCCTAATTTCAAAGGATAGAGATCCTCGGTACTACGAGACGGGACGGGAATAGCATAGAACTGTTACTCGTACCTACTCTAGGCATGGTACCAGTTTTGGTACTTGTACCTGTCCCATCTGACCGCGGTTCAGGGACGATACCGGTACGGTTTCTGCGGTTCCATGGGACGGGACGGTTCCTGTGCACCCCCAGGTGCTCTTGTCAGAGATTATAAAGTCCCGATAGATGTTGTGAATCATTTTATGTTTTCCGATGGTTCTTTTAAAGATTTTAAAATGGGTTTGGGAGTTATCAGGTGTGATATTTCAGGAAAAGAGTTCTCGCTCGGACTTTGGCTTGATTCCAGATGCAGTAGGTGCTGAAGCTGCTGCTCTCATTTTGGCGATCTCTTGGGCAGAAGAGATACAACTTTCCAAAGTTGTTTTTGTTAGTGATAGTCTCCAACTGGTGGATTATGTGAATGGAAGTGAAGATCTTCTCATTCTCAATCAGTGCCGGGTTTTAATTTCTAGTTCTTGCTCCTTTAAAGTTGTGTTTGTAAATCGTGTGAAAAACCATCTAGCAAATCAAGCAGAGCTAGAAATTTTAGTCAGGGTCTTTGGGTCTCCTATCCCTCTTTTTTGAACTCGAATATTGATTATAATTCTCTTCTTTGTTAATCTCATGGTGTGTTTTTTAGCAAAAAAGAAAAAAACAAAGACATACCTTAAAAAGACACCTACACCCACTTTCATAAGACTTAAAAGGTAGAAAAAGTATCACAGAGACATAGCTCCCGGACCTGTCTCAATCAAGTCTTTAGTCTTCATACTATTACT
Source organism: Papaver somniferum (assembly GCF_003573695.1). Lineage (NCBI taxonomy): Eukaryota > Viridiplantae > Streptophyta > Magnoliopsida > Ranunculales > Papaveraceae > Papaver > Papaver somniferum. The sequence continues at coordinate 4,671,233 of NC_039359.1, forward strand.
ACAGTAACCAAATCTGTAATGTTACTGCAGATAACACAGTCTAGGCCAAGCTACACAAGTTGGCCGATCCAAAAGCCATACTAAATTATAAATAAACATTATCCCAACAAAACATCTTGCAAGTATTCAGAGAAATTAGTAACATCTAAGTTGAAAATATGGCTCCTCTCTCCGGGATCAGCAGCCAGGCCATTTGGAAAATAGATGAATCTACCTACATAAAACAACATAGGAAAAGAAGTAAGAAAAAGAAAGTTTAGAACTAAGAATGTTAATATCAAGATCTCAGAAGATCTGTGTGATGGGTGACAAAACGAACATAACAAGGCAGAACGGAGGCCCCATGAGAACGCTAATGTATCACAAGAACTCCATGCAAATAAGCAAAAATCAAATAAGAAGGTAGAGAACTTGCAACACAGTAAACTTCCTAAGCACCAAATGCTTCCAGCTTGATCAATAAGAGTTCCAAAACACTTTCAGCTTTCTGTCTGTACCCATCGAACGTATATTTTGGTTTATCTTCCTTGAAAGGTTTTGCGAGCTTATCCATTTCAATAAATAAGCATTCTATTTTCTGGTTCAAAATCATGTACTCCTCTTTTTTTCTTTGGATTGCTTGGAAGTCGTTATTCTCCGGTTGAACCGTCTCTTTTGGCTTCTTCGGTACCTTAAAGACAAATCCCGATTCAGATCGTTCCAACTCCCAAATCGAAGCTAAAATTTTATCTTTGTTCATACGATGTATGTTCTTCTCCATCATCCAATCTTTAAGCTCTTTGCAAATATCATCTTTAGAGTTGCTTAAGACACCCCACAAAAAAAGCTCAATCTGTTTTCTAGTTGCAAAGCTTTAAGATATAATAATCACTAGAACAAACAATATAAATGACAATAAAAATGGAAACTGACTCACTCTAGCTATTCCTATTAATGCTCTGCGGTATTTGAGCTGGAGCTTAAAGCCATCTATTTCAGTACTTCTCGTTTCTTCATTGAGCTTTATCAGCAGATTCTAAAAATAAAAACACAAAACAATAAAACCTATTATAACAAGATGATAGTTTTCTAGCCACATAAGATTATGACATATATGTCATTTACCTTGACGATTTCAACAACTTTGCGTACTGCACGTTTTGTGAGATAATCATGACGTTCTTTCTTTCTTTATCTTTATACAAAGAGAGTTTTTTTTGAGCGACCTGGTTAATCGAGCTTTCTGTTGATTCTGGCCCCACCATTTATTATTTTGGCCAATAGAAATTCAAGACAATCTTTGGGACCCACAATATATCATCCGGCCAATCACATTCGAGAATATAGTTACCTAAAATTATTAAATCTTGTAAAATCTTAAAAACATCACCAAAACTAATACAGAAAACATAACATTACCAAAAAAAAAATACTTACAAAACCATAATAAAATTAAATATGCAATATTCATCGTGATTTTATCATAAAACTAAATCAATCATAAAATTATATATAAAAAAATACAATGTCTAATGTCCATTTACACTTTTTATAACAATAAAACTCGCCTAATTACAATTCCTAACTAGGAATTGATCAGATTTAAGGCGTAGAGTTCCAAATATTAACCTGTAAATGGAAACACTTTTCCTCTTTCTTAAAAAAATAAATTGTTTATCCTGCATGATAGTCCAAAGATAAAATGTTAATATAGATTGAATAATACATGACGTTAAACAAATTACGAGAACGAGAAAATAAAGAACATTAGATGAAAAGTGCAATAAACATAATGAATGAATTTCAATATTACTCCATCCATTAAGAAATTATTCCTTCTATTAAAGAAAAATAGCAAAATAGAATAAGATCTATATCAAGACGTGCAAGATACCGAATGCCTAATATTTTTGACAGATTATTACGTGGCTATCCAAATATATATAAAATATAAATTGAATTATATTATTTCAAAAACAATAAATTCCAAAGATTAAAAATGGAATTAATACTTCTAATCAAGAATATTTTCTTAATAATAGGGAGACATAATAACCATTTTAGCTTTTTATTGGTAAATATAACGTTAATTCCAAAATTATCGTTATCTCCATGTATATAAGAGCGCAAGCAAAACCTAATCGATTCGAATTTTTTGTTCTGATAGTGATGAATTTTTTTTCTATTCGTTTTTTTTTTAGGGTTTCGGTTTTGTGGATGATTCGTCTGATGTGTGATTGTCTTCTGTTTTGCAGGTATTATGAAAAGTGTGGTTGAGTGGCGCTACTTCTTTGCTTTGAATATAACATCTCGGGTAAAAAACTTTTCTCTATTTGAATTAATTCCTCATTTTTTTTATTAGTCGTGATTATTTTGTTTGTTTTTGATGGATTGAAAGATGAATATGCTAGTTTTACATTTCTTGTTGTACCGGTGCTTACATTAAATTTTCTGATTTTTTGTTTGACTTAATCGTATCCCTACAGGCTTTTACGATTTTGTGTTATATTCGTAAGTCTCTGTTTATAACGTTTAATGATCACAGGTTAAATTATCAGTAAAATTTATAAAGTTTTTTTTCTCTCGTGGAGCATCGATAGCCTATCCTTATTTCTTAATTAGCAGCAAATTTATTATTTATTATTCTCATTGTTGGTTTGAGTCCCTTCCGGGTATGCTCTGAGTGACTGAGTCTATTTGTACATATAGGAATTATGGGCGCCACCAAAACTTTTTTTGCATGGCTTATTTTTCGAGAGTGGTGAGTGTTTATCGTTTTCTTATACCAAGTTTAGATGGAATAGCCAAAATGGCTTAGCCAAATAGCAAGGTTGTTAGTTTTTTCCTATAGACAGGATGGATGACTGATGTGTGTTTTATATTTATACGCCATCCAAGATTAGATAATTGTGTCAGTCACCTTAATTGATTTCATTTCATTAAACGAAATGCAAGTAAATGATGAATACAAGATGATGCACTATTGAAGTTTGAAGTCGTGCACTTGATCGATTGGTTATGGTAATGAAAGATTCACTCTCAGATTTTTCTCATTGATTGGTACATAAAATTGTATTGCAGACAATCCATGCTCATGCGCCGATGTGATTTAGTTATATTGTTGTTTGTAGTTAACTCTTGGGAGAAAACAATCATCACCCAAGTTGCGTGATACAACTGTAAGATTCTAACAATCTAAATTAGGCTTTAGGACATTAACTCTAGAACTAAAAAAACTATGCAGGTGTAAATTGGAGTTAAAAGTGCATTGTTTGACCCGTTGATGAGGTTCTATATTATAAATGGTGGGAGGAGAATCATGAAAGACTAATAAATGTCAGAAAACAATAACGGAGAAATACAATTTCACCAACCAAAGCTGATAAGAAAGTTGTACAATTATGACCAACTGACGGAGGCTATGAGAAAGTTATGCACTACAGAGGTAATATGCACCAGAGATGTAATTATTGGATATGCTTGCAATGACTGTTCACTTATTTCCATGGATTAAATTATTTGTTGCTAATGCTACTTGATGCTAATGCTAATGTAAAATGGGAACATCGATCTCCGAAATGGAGATGGACACTGATTCGCTGATTAAGTTGTTAGTGGGAAGGCTGGTTATTTTTTTTCATTAATCTTATCATCTGAAGATCTTATGCTCTACAAATTTTAACCTTTTAATCTTTTAACCTTTTAGATTGCGCAAGAAGTAAAGATTATGGGCATTTTTAACCTAGCGTTTTTAGGGTCCAATCAAAAGAAATTAAGGGCCAACAATAAAACAAAATAGGGTCACCCAAACCTAAATTGAGTCATCCGTTATCTTTTTTTATCGTAATGGCAAAACTGTCCTTCAATAATCGGGAATTAGACATGGATTCGGTAGTTAGTGCACATTTAGTTATTTTTAGCAGAATTATTTTAAGTTTTTTTTTTTTTTTCGAATTTTGGTTCTACCATACTCGGTAGTAAATTGTGTTGATTTAACTTCCGTATATATAATGTCCCAAAAATGAGATTTTTCCAAAATCCTTCAATTTTCGAATTTTGTTACTACCATAATCGGTAGTAAATTTAACTTCCCAATGAATATTGGTCCCAAAATGAAATTTTGTCAAAATCCTTTAATTTTTAAACTTTGGTACTACCACAATCGATAGTAAATTATGTTACTTTAATATCCGAATATATTTAATTTTCGAATTTTGGTATTACCATATAATCAGTAGTAAATTTAATTTCCGAATGTATACTGGCCCCAAAAATGAGTTTTTGAAAAAAAACTTAATTTTTCAAATTTTGGAATTATAACAATCGGAAGTAAGGTAAGTGAACTTCTCTTCCGATTATATAGTGGCATTTCGAAATGAGAATTGTCATATTCGGTAGTATTTTAAGTTAATTAAACTTCCAATTATATACTGGCCCCAAAATGAGTTTTTGAAATAAAAAACCTTAATTTTTCGAATTTTGCAATTATAACAATCGGAAGTAAGGTAAGTGAACTTAACTTCCGATTATATAGTGCCATGTTGAAATGAAAATTGCCATATTCAGTAGTATTTTAAGTTAATTAAACTTCCGAATATATACTGGCCTCAAAATGAGTTTTTGAAAAAAATTCTTCAATTTTCGAATTTTGGTACTACCATAATCGGTAATAATTGTGTTCATTATCCACCGATTGTGTTTGATTTTTAGAAAAATTGAATTTTTTGAATCAAGAATAATCGGTAAATAACAATCTTTTTATCACCGATTCTGGTTGATGTTCGTCATTTTTTAAGCACAACATCTATAATCGGTAGGTAAAATAAATTTTTATCTACCGATTATGTTCCTGCTACTGCAAATCCTAGAATTCAGGTTGATGTTCATCATTTCTTTAGAAAAAGTGAACCTAAACAAAATAAATTAAAATAATTCTGCTAGCAATAACTAAATGTACACTAACTACCGAATTCATGTTTAACTTCTGATTATTGAAGCACAATTTTGCCATTACGAAAAAAAAAAAGATAAGGGTTGACTCAATTTAGGTTTGGATGACCCTATTTTGTTTTAGGAAAATTTCTTGTTTGGTCCTAAGCCCATAAGGTTATTTATATTAGGGTCCAACCGGATTAATTAGTTATCTACAGGTCCATATTTAACCAAAACATGGAAATGACCAGAAACTCCTTGTTGCCAAACGTGTGTGCCTGCATACCTTTAATATCTAATATAATTCGATATTCTTCTCTCTCCCATAAAGAAACCTAATCTCGTGGTTCTTTTTATCTCTTCGTTTTTCATTTTTCTTTCTCGTTCTTCCGATCATCAACAAAAAAAAAACGCCATTAGATGATTATGATATTACCCACCGAGATCATACTAAACCATCAAAACATTGATCTACAGTAAAAGAAAATCATCCAAAAATTTATCAAAACTTACTTTATCTACATATATGATAAAAAAAAACATAGTAGAAGACCTAGACGTTCTGATTTGTGAAGTTTGAGAAGAAGTCTACATATGTGTTTGCTGAAAAAGTAGCATAAAATGGTATGAATTAGTAGTACATATATGATGTACTTAAAAAATCCTATTTTATTTTAACCAATATGATACATCGATAGTTTTTCTTTATCTTTTACTGTTCAAATCAGCAGCGCAACAATGTTTTAGGAGATAGATTCCATATTACATAATTCAAAAACTGATGAAAGTAATTGGGAATCAACATCATGAGCTAATCCTTATTTGAAGAGGACCAAGCAACAACATCTTCTCCAGGAACTAATGCAACATCTTCTCCAGGAACTAAGCATATGCTAGTGGATAAAAAACCTGCAAAATATAAGAGTACATATATGATATACTCTCAGAAACTAAAAAGATACACAAATTGAAACCGAAAAAAGGCTCAAAATTTTCAGTACATAACTTCCATACTCATTAAAAAACCATTCTTATGCTTACATATATGAATCTGTGTGTTAGACACTATGAATTTGCAGTACATAAATGATATACTGAAAATAAAACTAGTTGATTTGCAGTTAATAAATGGTATACTCAAAAAAGTTCCTAGTGTTTGGACTAGATATAGACATCTTGAACCTGTAAATGCGACCAAAACGTAACAATATTGACACAACCATGATGAACAACGGATAAAAATGAGTAGTACATGCAATATGCACTGATTCAGCTAATTACAATTCTAGATAATCTAATGTATTAACAAGCAATTACGAACCGTATATATATACAAAAAACATTGAACACATCAAAGTAATACTGCTCTCGTACATACAAAACATTGAACACATCAAAATAATACTGCTCATTTTACATGAAACTAACCTGAAAAAATTATCAATCGAATTACAATCCACTACGACGAACAACAACGAACCTGTAAAAACAAAACAAAAAATCATGTTACCTTTAGGTAATCCATATGTGAATTGCTGATTCATTATCTAAATCAACTCCAAGATAAGAAAAGATCGATGAATCTACGAACATAACAGAATTAAAGCAGTTTTTTTTAGTATTCCATATATGTACCTCTGATTTATAACTAAAGATCAAAGAACATAGTTCAGTATTACACATACGTACTCATGGATGGAACCCAAAACTCTGAATAAAACAGAATCAAAAAAAGTTTCTATCAGTACGCCATATACGTACTGCATTATCATGAACTAAAAATCAACTTCATGTAAAGAAGAATTGATGAAACGATGAATATAACTGAATCAAAGCACATATTTCAGTATTACACTTACATACTCATGGATCGAACCCAAAAACAGTGGCAAAAATCTGATTAAAACATAATCAAAAGAATTTTATATCAGTACGCCGTATACGTACTGTCAATTCATACACAAAACCAAACTGTAACAAAACTAAAAACATAAAAGCGTCATGAAAATCGATTTGATCTTCATAATACAATCGAAAAACAAATCAAAAGAAGAAAACAAACAAAATAATCAAAGAAGATGATTAGAAAACATACTTGGAACAAAATATCATATATTTATTACTGGATCAAACAATCTCAAACAACAACAAATTTATTATTTACGTCTAGATCTGAACTATTTTCATCAAAAACCATCAGTACATCATATATGTGCTGATGGTTAACACACAAAAACAAACTAAAAACCCAACAAAATGAAACTAAAATATCATATCAACTAACGAAATGTATATAAAACATGATTATCTATCTAGATCCGAACTAAATATGAGATATCCAACAACAGACTAAGATGAATTGAAAAATCAACATAGGAATCAAATATAAACCAAATACCTTGAATAATTCTTAGCTGATTTTCTTGATCTGTAGGAAGCAACAACTTCATATACAGTATCTCAATTGATTTCGCCATTAGACTGAAAATCAAACCCAAATAGTTTCAAAAAAATATGAGACAACATTAAAACTAACTAAATCTCGGCTAATGAAACAAGATTGAAATAAATAATCTCGCGTTCGACGATATAAACCCAAGAATTTTTTTCCTTCTTCTAGCTGCTCTCCGATTTGGATCTGAGAGATTGAAATGAAAAGAGAAAAAATGAAATTTAGTTATCCTGTTTTTATATAATGAGGGTGTTTTGGGAATTTAAAAATATGTCTCATGTATCTCGCACGTGTATAGGACCTGGGAATAAAATTTTAGGTCCAATTTTCTTTTTTCTTTAAAACTTTGGACCTCATGTTACTGGGCTTTTGTGGGTGGACCTGCCACTAACTAGTATCACTAAACTAGTACCTATAGGTAATTCCTACTTTATTTTATTGTTGGCCCCTAATTTCTTTTAAGTGGCCCCTAAAAACACAAGGATTTTTAATGCAATTCTAAAATAAATTTGTTGGGCCCAAATCCAAATGAAACAAGCGCTCCTTCAATTATGGTTCTTCATATACTCTATATTTCACTAAATTCATGGGTATACATACAATGAGCATTTTGGTAATTTATGAGTTTAATACGAGTGAATTAATTCTGTTCAGTAGGAACTGTTACGGCCTATAATGGAAACATAAGAAAAGGTAATTTCATTATGGTGATAAGATCCAGCCACATACTGTTTCCTCATGTCATAAATGCAGAGGCAAAAAATATTGCTTTATAATTATGAAATGCAGTAGGCAGTGGCAACTATAAAAGTATCACTTTGTACGTTGCCCCATAAGCTACTGTTAAGTGCTCTCAACAGCCATAATTTTTGGTTTGTCCAGGTTCCTTTGACCAAACAGTCTTGAATCTAAAGAAGATATCATAATTTAAGCCACAAAATCTTCAAATCCGATCAAAAACAGACTTTGAGCGACGAATTATCCCGCGTATCCTTATCACTTTTAACGGTTTCTAATGAGTGGTGCCATCCATGCGAAAGATATCTCTGCAAAAGAAAGTGTGCATGCCAAAAGGTTATCATGGGATGCATTATATTCTAATTAGTTTCACAAACAGAAACATCGAGTATTAAAGTGTAAGAAATGGCGTTGTGAAAGCTATATCAACATCTCTGTAGCTCCATTGATGTACTATTAACCTGTATAAAATCTCCGTAGTTGAATAGTCGGTGGTCAAAACTTTACTGTTTTATGTAATTGGTGTGCTATTTGGTCTCAATTTTACTGCTTTTAGATTAGAAGTGGTGGCGAATAGATACAATGAAGGTAGATATCATATGGAGTTGAGTATATGATCCTAGCTGGGTGTTTTGGTAAATCATTAACTTCTTCTCTTCTTTTTCTTTATGGTAATGCACAGTGCACACCATATGGCTGCACAATTCGAGATTGGTCAGCCTATTCCAGTAGGAGCCTTTCCATTTAGTTTCTTTTTCAGCTAATCAAAATTTTCTAACAATTATGATTTTTGCACAACTCCATTATTATGAAACCAAAGGAGCTCTTATTTCTTAATTACTTCATATGTAAACGATAACATGGAAATAGTAAAGGAAACATGGTGCTAACTCAATTTAAGAGAAGTAGATACAGATCACCGATGGACAGATATAACGATGTATAATAACTGATACGGTTCATACAATTACATCATTAGAGACAAAGTCACTGCTTCTCAAGCAACTCGAAATCGAGTTATTACTTATCTTTTTATGCACTAAATGTTAGGATCCAATTCAATGTATGATACCTGACATGCATTGAAATTAAACCATCTAGCTACATGTACACAAGCTCTCTTGTTCTTTTTTTTTTTAGATCATCTGCAATTCTGCATGCACACAAGCTCATTGAGAAGGGAGCGGAGGACAATTAATATCTGCAGACCACAAGAGACTGAACGAGATTTTAGTTAATTATTTTGATGTGATCTTGATGACATTTCTGATGAATGAAAGGCAGACAATAATTAGCTTGACCAAAAAAGATACAAATATATAAGAAAACATAAGTTTGAGCTCTTAAAATTTAAAGAATATTAAAACTTTAAGAAACAGGGGATTCTAAAATGAAGATGGAATAAGTACTATTAAGTATATGTTTTGATTCGAAGATGTTGCACTCAGAACCATGACATGAAATTTACTGAATTTTTATTATAATAATTTAACATTTTTTTGTATTTTATAACCGGCAAGCAGATCGGTGCACAGGGACGAAACCAAGGGAGTGCCACAAGGGGTCACCGACGGTCATGAAATTATGTTTTTAGTCCTAAAACGCATTTCTTGGACCCATTTTTTGTGCAAAGAAGTGTATAGAAACCAAATGTAAGCGATCTTTAGCCCCAAAAAAATAATACGATGAAGCTAGAAGAGCTTCGTAATATATACAGGTATGAATATCACTACCTACACGCGGTAATTAAAAAGAACAACGATAAATGGCAGAAAACAACAAATTCACAAAAAGAAGAACAGAGAAGACTTGCGGAACAGTATCAAAAGGCAATGTATACGTATCTCTACTTTGAAGAACTTCACATCGAAAAAAGAAAAAGAGACTTTTTTTTTGTCAAAAAAGAGGCTAACCTCAGTACATATAATAAGAAATCCAATTTAGGAAATCTCCATCAATTTTTACCATACAAGTAATAATATCTCCACCAATTCTTGCCTATCCAATCAATCTCTTCAGAGCTATAAACTGTTTCGGAAAACCTTCTCTCTCGCATAGGAGAGGACCAAACATCTAGGATATGAATCAATGCACAAGGCAATAACTGGATAAAATCCAACCCAATGATCATCAGAACATGTAAACATGAACTGGAGCTTTTCAATTTTAGATTGCCTAATGCAATCAAGGAACCAATGACCCATTTAGTTGTAACAGTAACCAAGAAGTAACCATAATGTCTCAGGTGTCTCAAATAGTGACCAGGGTGTCTAAAGTAGTAGCAGTAATCTGAATCAGTCTTTATGTGTCTGTAGGGAAGCGAATCGACGGGCTGACTCGGCTTTGGAGATGTGATAAAAATTGTTTCAATGTATGAACTTGAAGATGATGATCTTGAATGAGTTACTCCTGTTTTTGTTTTCATTACTAAACCTAATACAAGTAAATCTAGAACTAAATCAACATTACTAACACCACTGACAAACCCATATGAAAAGGAGAAAACTCCTTCAATATAACCAGACAAGCATATCGGATTAACCAGAATAAGACTAAAACTATTAAAACATGAAACCATAGGCAAACACAGACATACAAAAACAACAAAAAAATCATAGGCAAAAAGGGTGTGAACCTTCGATTTGATACGAACAATATGGTTTTATTCAAGCAACCAAAGGAAGTTTAATCCCTACCAAATAGTTTGTTTTTGTTTAACAATAGCTTATAATATAGATTAATGTGATAAGAGTTTATGAAATTTTGTTTATTTTATTTCTTGCACATTTTGGTTTTGTAATATATTCTCTAAATAAAGAGAGCATTAAATACTCTGTAAGCAATAAACAGGCCCGTGCATCACACGGATGAAAAACTAGTATGTATAGATAAAAAGTAGTAATGACTTAAAAGTAAGCGGCCGATAAACTGTAATAAGATGTTTAAGTTAGAACTCTGTTATTGGGGCCGTATGGGTGAGTTTTTTGGGGCTAAAATGCTATGTGTAGGCAAAAAATGGATAGGGGGACTCAAGGTATATGAAAAAGTCAAAAATACTCTTATCTAAATTTCATTATTAAAAAAAATAATCTATAATCTATAATCTTCTCCTTCTCCTCTCATTTCCAAATCATGATGATCATGATTTAATTATGATGAAGATCATTAAAAAACAGAAACTAAATCTATTATCCTCTCTTCATCCTTCTTTTCTCATTCATAAATTCTGATAAAGATGATGATTATAGTTTCATCACGATGAAAGCAATGATCATAAAGAAAACCCAAAATTATTATCTTTTATTTCTCCTTCTCATTCATAGATCATAATAAAGATAGTGATCATCATAAAAATAAAAAACTAAGAAAACCCACCATTTATTTTTGCTTTTAAATGGTTGGGAAAACCAAGACGCAATATGGACTCTCGGTTGGGTATCTAAGAACTCCCAGCCGTAAACATCTTCAGAAAAAAAAAATTACCCGAAATTCATCGAATTGGATTTTTATAACCATTTAAAACAAAAATAAATGGTGGATTTTCTTAGTTTTATCTTTTTATGATGATCATCATCTTTATTAGATCTTTGAATGAGAAGAAAGTAGTTTTGGGTTTTCTTTATGATCATCATCCTCATCACGATGAAATTATGCTCATCATCTTCATCATAATTTATGAATGAGAAGAGAAGGATGGGAGAAGATAATAAATTTTTAGTTTTTTTTTATGATCTTCATCATGATGAAATCATGATCATCATCTTCATTATGACTTGTCAATGAAAAGAGAAGGAGAAGAAGAAGATTATAGATTAGGATTTAGGATTTTTTTTTATGAATAGTGAAATTTAAGTAAGGGTATAATAGACATTAGGGTTATGATGTGAGAAGGGATAGCTTCATTTATTATTTCATGACCCTAAAAAGCCCCCAAAATACCATTTACTTCAAAGCGCCAATAATAGAGTTCTTAAGAATGGTTGGATTTAATAAATTTTGATATTTTTTATTTCTTTCCGACGTAATTTTGATATTTAAGTTAGGTTTTATACGATAAAGCTTATTACCAGTAGTTTTTAAAATAAGCATAAGTCGACGACCAGAAAAACGTCGCTAGTTTTGGTTTTGATTTTTTTCATTTATTTTATTTTTCTTATATTTGATCTTTACTTACTGCATTCATAAATAAACAATAATAAATTGACAGCACCGCTTTCATACCATGTTGGATGCGATGAGTGGATCGGTTGCTGTTATTGCGGATGATTTGCTAGCCTCTATTACTGTTGTTGTTAATCTTGTACTGGCTCGTAGATGCCCTTTTCATCTAGGTGAGTTTATTGCCAGTCCGCCTCTCACACCTTTAGTCAAACCAAGGGGTGGGATTCGCCCTATTGATGTAGACACTATTTGGAGGAGGTTGGTGTCTAAGGTGGTTGCTATTAGCGTCAGTAAGGACGTGAACAAATACCTTAGTGATTTCTAGGTTTGGGTTGGGGTTCCATGCGGAGGTGAACCCAATCTGCACTCAACCAACCGTATCCTAAATGAGAAGAGTACACTTACTTCAATCTATGTTGCTGGTGGATTTTCGAAATGCCTTTAATCTTGTTGATAGAACTGCCATGATACTTGAGGTAAGACGTGAATGCGCCACTATTTCTAGGTGGGTTTAGTTTTTCTACTCGAATCCAATTAGGTTGTATTATGGTGTTGCTACTCTCTCTTCAGCACAAGGTGTACAATAAGGAGATCCTTTGGGGCCCATTCTCTTTGATCTAACTCTGCATCATATGGTTTTAAAGATATCACAGTCCTGCAATTTAGATTTACAGTCATGGTATTTAGATGATGGAACCATTATAGGTGACACTTTCATGGTTTCCAAAGCTCTGCAGATTATTAGATCCGAAGGGAGGTCTCGTGAGCTTGATCTTAACATCCGGAAAACTGAGTTTTTCTGGCCTACATCAGATCCAAGGAGTACGGCGGATTCTGTCTTTCCTTTAGACGTTGATAGACCGGCTGTTGGGGTTGAGCTTCTTGGAGGCCCTGTCAGTTTTGATCCCAACTTCTGCAACCAAATGGTCTTTGCTCGTGTCAACAAACAGTACAGCTGATGGAGGTTATACACAAGTTAGACGATCCTCAGTGCGAGTTGCAACTATTACGTAATTGTTATGGTGTCTCAAGGATTTATTTCACCTTACGTATAACTGTTCCATCTTTTGTGAAAGATGTGCAAGCTATTTTTGATAGTCATCTCTCTAATTTTATCTGGTAGGTTGTTACTGGGGATGGACCAGGATTTGGTTACCTACAATTTTGTATTGCTTCCTTGCCTATCAATAAAGGTGGGCTTGGTTTGTACACTATGGAGGATACCATGGAATATTTTTATCTAACTTCTTGCATACAAACTCAGTAGCTACAAGGTGAAATTTTACGCAACTCTGGAATCTGTGGTGCGAGCCCTACTTACGGGCTTGCTTTGGATTCATTCACTTATGCACGTGGTCTTGATCCATCATCTTTCTGCGTTGACGATACTGCCCCCCATCCCTTGAGTAAATTGGCAGTGTTATACTTTGATGTTGTGATGAAATAGATGCCCACAAAGTACAGCATGACCTGGAATTATGGAAAAGTAACAAGACCAAGCATGCACAATATTATCTGCTAGCCATCCCAATTGATAGCTTGGGCTAAAAGATTGGGTCTCATCAATTTAGTGTTGTTCTTGGATATAGTCCTGAAATACCATCGTTTGCTAAAGATAGTCCCTGTCTCTGTTGCGGTAAAGATATGGATATCTTTGGGTATCACGCCTTACACTGTGCGCATGAGATTGGTCTCAGATTTCGTCATGACCTTTTTCATGATATATACCTTGTCTGATATTTGTTTCAGAGTTGGGGTACATGCCAAAACTGAGACTTCATTGGGGTTCCTTTCTCGTGATTGTGGAGAAGCTAGACCCGCAGATATCCTGGTTTACAACTGGGAAAACAGACGTGATACTTGTTTTGATGTGATTGGTGTTTCACCTGTTGCTTGTAAGGATATGCAACATTTTTTCCCTGGTGTGGTTGTATCACATGACGTAGAACGTAAGCAGAACAAATACCTTGATATTTGTTCAGCTCATGGATATGGTTTTCGCACCTTGGCTTTTACAACTTTAGGTGAGCTTGGTGGGGAGACTACAATGTTCTTGAAACGGTTGAAGAATTTCCTTTCTAAAAGCACGATACTAATTCTAAAGTTAACAAAAAGAAAAAATTCATAGATTAGGTGTAGCAATTCAAAAGGGTGTTGGGGGCGCAGCTTGTCGCTAGGCTCCCAATAATTGTTTTGTCACAATTCATGGATTAAATTTAACATATTTATAAGAAAAAAATCATAAATTTATATAAAAATAATTTAGATTCAAGCCAAAAATAAAACATATATTAAGTTTTTGATATTTTTATAATTTTCTTAATAACCAACGGGTACTCAGAAATGACGGATATCCGGGATTTTTAACGGGTCCGGTGTTGGGTCCGTAAATTTAGGAACTGGACCCTGAACCATTAGGAACCGGACCTAAGGGTGCACATGGTACGGTTCGGCTCGGTTCTTGCCGAGGCCGAGTACCTGTACCTCCCTATCCTCGGTTCCAAAATTTTGGACCGGTACCTGTACCTTGTACCTCGGTTCCGTACCATTCGGTACACGTACGGTACCAGGTACCGTTCCGGTACCAATCGGTACTTTTTCAGACATATTTTCCTGTCATTTTTCCAGACAATCTAAGTACCTGTTTTACCTGTTTTTCAATATATTAAGCAATATCTCAATCAAAGAACAAAGTAACAACTAGTAAGTAGCAATAATACTAGCAAACCAAAGTGCCAAACAACCAAAGTCTTGAAAATCTGAATAAAGAACAAGTAGCAGTAGCACACAAACACACACACTGACCAACACAAACAATACTACAATAGTCTTAATTCTTAACTTTTATTGTCTTAACCAACACAAACAATGCACTGGTGGTGGCATTATCAAGTAGCAGTGCTGCAGTAGAAATGACTGGACAGTGGTGGCAATGACAAATACGAAGTCTTGATCTTCTATTCCATGGCAGCAGCACTGGGGTGGCATTATTATTGATAGGACCAAGTAACGCTGGAAAAAAAAGTAATAGCAGTTAGTAATTATTAGTCTATGTCTATTACTGCCAAACACAAGTAGTAATGTAATATGTATATCAGTATATTTTAGTATGTTACCTTCTTCAAGTTCAATATTGTTTTTTAGAAACATTGATCACAATTCAACTCAATCACTAAGCCTATTCACAATTCCTTAGCAAAGGATACAAAAATTAAGCAACACAAAACCTATTCACATTAACTTCTCAGTGACAGTACCTATTGATTCTTCATTTCAATAATTTCTAAAAGTCAAAATGCCATCGAATGACACATTTTCACCACCTAATAAACACAGATATCCTAAGCCTGAGTTCAGAAATCTTATTTCAACATTATAAATTTATACAATTACTTAAATTGAATTGACGGTTAAATATAAAGAAGCCCCATTTGGGTCTGTGGATGATGAAAAGAACAAGAGAAACTGGAGAGCATGACTACTCCAAGAAGCAGTCAACTATGCAGAGACATTGGTGCAATCAAAAAGCAGTAAGCATATACACATCAATAAACCAACAAAATCTTATCAAACTACAAAAAAACAAACCAAATCCAATTCATTTGAATTCCATCTACAGACACATTCAACCAGAGACTCGTTAACCACCAAGTTCACCAACACAGATAAAAAACAATTGATTCAATTGAAATTCATGAAACATAAGAAGATTTCAAAGGATTAAAAGCAAAGATTTTGATGAACTTACTCTTGGCTAAAAATTTCTGAGTTGGATTGTTCCTTGAATCTTTTCCCTTCGTCTTCTCCTTGGCGAGATAACGTACCCTGTGAAACCCTAAATTAAGTTAATCCAGTTGCAACCAATTGGTTATCAAAAATCAACATAAAGCTCAAATTAACAAAAATCAAGTAACCCAGTAGTCCAAATCAAACGATTTAAACACAATAACGAATAGAAAATGATTAAAATTGAAGAAGAAAAAAAGGAAAAAGAACTTACAATAGAAACGATTTAATCATTGATTTTTTCTTCTTTTTCTTCTGGATCGAGAGTGAAATACAGTGTAACTGGTGGTGTTCGTGGAGTTGAAGTATGGAGAAGAGAAGAAATCTTCCCTGTAAGGCTGTAACTCTAATGGAGTTCTTCTTCTCTTTCTCAGAGAGAGAAGACCGAAAAAAAAAGAGGAAAATAAGAAACCCTAGCCAAGATATTCTATATATACCACCCCTAGATCTAACGGCTATAAGTAGTCTACTACCCCTAAATCCAATAGTTAGAATTATTCGGTACATTCGGTCCGGGACGATACGGGACTAGGGAAGGACCGTGTACCTGTACCTGCTTAGCCCCGGTTCCTATTTTTTGGACCGGTATCTGTACCCCCTTCCTCGATTCGGTACAAAACCAGGTACGGTTTCACCGATTCTGGGACGGTCCGCCGGTCCGGCTCGGTTCCTATGCACCCTTAACCGGACCCGACTTTTATAAGTAGGGTCCGAGTTGAGTGGCACCGGGGAGGATCCGGACCCACTGACAACCCTTGGTAGTTCTCAAAAAAAATACAAACTTTAAACAATAGCAGAGTATAAAAAGGAATAAATCGGACAAAACATATAACTGTCGGTCACTTACCAGAGGTAACCTGCAGCTGTACTATGTAATAACATGACAAGTAAAATGACAGTTAAGCAATTACTTTAATACTCATGCCTTAACTACTCTTAAATCATACTCGATTTACTAGACTCACTATTAGCCCATCTCAAATCGAGAAGAGTGAATATAGAATATTTAATTTGTCTCTTAAAAACAGGGATCTTGCAGAACTAACGCCTTTACTAAAAATATCTGTTAATTTGAGAACTAATGGAGGTGTAATACAACTCGATAGGATTAGACTGAACTAATATCCTAAAATAGCATTAGGATTGGTAACATCCTCTCTGCCCATGCACAAGAAAAAAACATAACTAAATTTGATCTTGATTCCTACTTGCTTCTCTGATATAGTGACGAAGTGTCAAACTCACGAAAAAGATATATTCCTTACTCTTCTTACACTAACAAGCAGCACAAGGATAAGCGGGTTCGTTCCTAAAAGAGAGTTGAGCTAGAGTTGTTTATTAAATTTCTGAAAATATGAATATGCAAAAACTATAAAACAAATATTAAAGAAAATAATGAGGATGAGAATGATTAGGGGGTCTTTCTCCATTAGTGAACATGAATCTTCTTCAAAATACGTTTATTAACAATTCTAGACAAGTTATAAGTTCAACAAGTCCATTAAACTCTAAAGTCACTTCGTAGAATAAGTTCTCTACTCGTGTCTAGTCAATCAAGCCACTTTGAATAAGCTCTCTAGTGTAACTTAACTAACCAGTATTTTCTATGAGTCGGATTGATCCTAATCACATGCTCGTAAGTTCGACATGTTAACTTAGGGTTGTCAAATACACATCAAAATCCACAACATCCCATTGCAACGTTGATGCTTTGCTACTTATGATTAAATCACCACAACAATTACGGATTACGGCTCAATAATCTAGCATTAGAATTGCAAACAAGTTGTCTAATTTTCCACTCAAATAACTCGCAAACAATTCAGGGTCATAAGCATAGTAAAAGACAAGCAATAAAACAATATACAGAAGAAAGATCAAATTTGGATAAAATATCAAAAGACAAGTCACATAGATTCAAAATATTCCTAACCAAACAAGAATTTAGCTGAACATCGCAGTGGAGTTTATGGCTATAACAATCAAAGAAGACAAATTAAAACTCAAACCAAAACAGCAAATCCCAGCAGCTTATGGCGATAATTGTGAATGTCGATAGAATGGTGAGAATGAACAGCTGCTGGTGGACAGGTGGGATGTCAGTGGTGGTTGCGAAGTGGAGGCTGCTGCTGCTGGCTTGGTCCTGTAGCTTTCTGTGGTCTGTGAACTGCCAACCCTGAAGTGCTGGTGGTATATGCTGGTGGAGATGCAGGTGGAGATACAGGTGGACATGGACTGGTGGTAAAGGTGGATGCAGGTGGTAGATGATGGTGTATGCAGATGAGGTGGAAGGAGGAGCTGCAAACTGTTGATATGGAGGTGGTATGCAGGTAGACTGGATGTGATGGGTGTATGAAATGGAATGGTGATGGATGGTATGCACTGGTGGATATGTAGAGTATGCTGATGGTAATGGAGATGGTGGTGATGGAAGGGTTTGGAGAGGAGCAAAAGCTCCTCTCTTTTGGCTGTGAACGGCGGTGGTAAGAGGGTATTGGATATATCCCCTCAGTTCAGCCTTTGTTCTTCTTATATAGCTTACTCAAACCCTGGAATTTCAAAAACAGATGACAACCCATGTTTCCTAATTTGTCTCAAACTCTAAATTAGCTCATATCCCAGCCATTCATCATACGGAATCAACCTTACTTCATTACTTGGGACTGAATTCTAGGCAGTAAAACTCTGTCACTTCTTTCCTGACTTGTCGCCAAACTTTGCTCAAAACTCTTGTAACTTGAATTCCTTGGTTGTTTTCTCGGTTTTAAACACAGACCCAAAGTGAATTCGAACTCCCAGCACTTGTCCATTTCTTCTCCCTCTCGAAACCATTGTTAACCCTCATCGCAGACTCACAAACACATAGCTCATCAGTGACAGTGACACAGAGCTTGGTTCAGAGCAATAAAAACTGCAGGAAAACAGGAGTTTCAGCCAGGATTTTTATCGAACATCTTGTGCGCCAGAAACTGGTAATTAAGAGATGAACTCCTTCTTGATTTGTATGATCATTCCATCTCCTTCCCTGCAAATTGATGATTACAAGCATATTCAATCACACACATTTATTACTTCAATCAGATAGCAGCAGTATCATCTTCCCAGGTTGGTTTCTTACTGAACTTTCAAGGCCAAATTCCTATTGAAATATGATTGCAATTCGAGTTAGATGTTTAAGCCATCTTTCCTCGACTCCACAGACTCCTAAAAAACCTTGACTCTACTATGTTCATTTCCATTATTCAGCTGCAATGAACGACAGGGAGTTGTCTTCTTCCCTGTTATTCCGGTCAAACAATACCCAGACTCGAGTACATGTTCTTCATTTCTGCTTTGAAAACTGACCAAACCCTTGGCGCGCAATAACAAACTTATGGTTTGGCAGGAACCTTGGCGGCAGTGAGAATTAGTAGCTCTTCGGGGACGCGGAGTGCAGGAAATGGTCGTGAAACGCACTGCTCAACCTAGTCTTCAGCTGCTAGGTCATAAGGTATAGAAGATGATGGGCCTGGTACAGACCCAGGTGCTCTTGTACTTTCCGAGCTATAGGTTTAGTGGACTTCCCCTAGTATTAGATGGCTGGTGCTTCAGTAATCCCAGCTATTTCACTTGGTTGCTCTCTGTAATCCAAAGGACCGGAAATGTGTGTCATTGCTACACTTCAAGTGCATCAACACGTAAATAATGAATCGAGACACCAATTGCCTTCTTTCTTGTCACATGACTCCAATAAACCTACAAAATAAAAAAAAAGCGTAATACACAAAAAATACAAGATAAATAGCTAAGAAAAGCGTAAGAAATTTACATTCAAATGATGTATTTTAAGCTCTTATCATATAGCTCCTTGAATTTGATTGTACTGAGTTCGGTTTTCTAAAAATAGAATCAGAAATATGGATTGATTGAATCAGAATCTAAAATTTGCATCTTTTTAGGGTTGTTGTAATCGGATGGATGCAACGAAGCAATTAGGTATTTAGATTTATTAGTATTTTTTTATTAGAATCATGAAAATATTCATTAATGATTGTATAAAGTTTGGTTTTGTTGAAAAGTTTTGATATAAGACTTTAGGATGACCTTTTTCGTTAATCATACAAGGTAATCTTAGCACATCATATCCACTCTTTAATGTTTGGTAGACTTAATGTTGTTGTCAAGCTCCGATGCAATCACCTGCATAAATTGTAAAGATTACAAATTTTTGAAAAGATCCAATGAAGGAATTCCCGCTCAATTGTATTGGTGTTTTCCCTGATAAATTGAAATCATTTGTTTGATTGGGTCTGGAAACCTACAAATTTATGTTTGGTTTTTTATGGTACTATTATTATTATTATTATTTCATCAATGTTTTTTTTCTTTTGTATTTTCTTGCACTATAAAGGTTGCAACTTTTAGAAATTGTGCAATCACCTGCATGATTTTTGTTAGAACAATGCTTGGTTTAACCCACTAGCATGGTATGCCAAGTTAGTTATCAAATCTAGCTGACAAAACGCATTCTTGATTTAGTTTACTATAGTCGGTTTCAGACTAGATTGGGTTTAAGAAATAAAGTATTGAATCAAATCTATCCTTTAAGAATAAATATTGAAGACCACACAAAGACTATGGAGAACTTCATTAAAGGTTAGTAACAAATACTTGATTCTCTTGTTTATCATACCTCTCTATCTATCGAAACAAGTGCTCACTCTATGGAACAACTTCTATGATAGTAAATATATATTTATATATACATTGGAGGATATTTGAGCCCATGAATTTTTTGATAATGACCTTTATTACTAGAAAGGTCCTTGTGTTGTAGTAAATGAGACTACGTATTGGACGAGCCAAGAATCACTCAATTTCGAGTCATAACGAAGAGGTTATGAGTAATTTATTAAAGAAACATTTATTATGTGTTCGTAAGGAAATTCGTGAATAGGAAATTGTACACAAACTTTTTGCAACAGTTCGCGAACCTAAACCGTGAATACGTGACTAAAAGCCTATTTGGTTAAGTATATGGGTGTTTCCTAACCTAGACAAGGTAGCTTTTTTTTTCCGAGCAACCTAGACTTGATCATTCATTATAAATAGATATTTCATGTAACCACACAACCTATCTCTTGGAAAATTGTTTTTGGTTGCATAAGGTTGTTTTCCATATCTTTGTTCTTCACGAACAAGAGTGAGGTTTCAAAAGACTTTACTTGGGGATCGTAAAACATAGAGAAGCTATCTTCTTTGGTAGTTACGGAATCTGTTCCTAGGTGTTTTTGATTAACCCGAGATTTGATAGAGCAATATAACCCTAGTATTTTCTATGTGATCTTGTAAGGAAGATTCAATTAGGTTTACGGTTTCATAACCTAATTGTTGAGGAGTATCTTCTGAAGAGAATTGGTGTTCAGCCAGAAGATCTTCAAGAGTAACTTCTAAAGAAAATTGGTGTTTTGCTAGAAGATTTAAGAGAAGAATTCCTAAAGAGAATTGGTGTTCTGCTAGGATTTATACAGGTACGCGAGTATAACTGAAGTAGGTATTACATCTGGTCCAAATAGGTAGTAGGTAATTGGTATAACAGCTTATAATCAGTGTATGTTCAATCTGGACCAGGTCCCGGGGTTTTTCTAGTTAACAAAAATCCTTGGTGTCTGTGTTATTTATTTTCCGCATTATATTTTTTTATCTTTATAATTGAAATATCATTGGTCGTACGTATTTAAACCTAGATAGTATTAACTCAATTTTACGGAACCTATAAGACTAGCTTGTTGAGTTTGGATCTTGAAATATAAATTACAAGACTTGTTCTTGTTGGAATTCAGTTCGTGAACAGTTCGGGTATATACTAGGTTTATCTTGTTAAAACGATCTTAAATACAGTTTCATATCCGAACTTAAATACAGTTTTATAACCAAACGTATATATTGTACAAGGATTGTTCATATAGGTTCCCGAACGAAAAATTTGGTGGTGTATTTGGTACCCCATGCGTTTTCAAGTGGTATCAGAGCAGAAAAACACCGTAAAGACCTAATAACTATGTGTTTGTAGCAATTCGAACCTATAGACATGAATATGAACTTATATCAACCAAGTTCAATTTACGTACCACCAGGATTTCATGGCACTAATTACTTATGTAGGAAAATAACTATTCCCTCCTTCTTACAAGCACGTGACTTTCATACATGGACACTTGTTGTAAAGGGGTATGTTCCTCCAACAGTTCGTGAAGGCAAGAATATTGTTTCTAAGGACATAGCTACATATAGTGAAGCTGAAATCAGTGTTGCAAAGAAAACTTCTGATGGGTTGAATGTGCCATAAGCTAAGATCTCCAACATCACATGACTACATGTGAAACTTTGAAAGAAGCTTGGGATATCTTGCAGATCGTATTTGAAGGGAATACTGCATAGAAATAAGCAAGGCTTTAAAACCTAGCATCTGACTGGGAAAACCTTCGTGTGTCTGATGATGAAACCTTTGATGAATTTAACCAAAAACTCTCTTAGATAGTTGACTCCTCATATTCGTCAGGAAGAACTATTCCCGAGAAAGATATTGTGTGCCAAATTCTCAGGTCTTTACCATCAAGATAAGAGTCTAAGAAACATGCCACCGATGAAGCAAACGATATTTCAACACTTTACAGAAACACCCTCGTTCGAAAGTTAAAGATATTTGATAATGGACACCGGTCTGAAAAAGAGGTGACTTCTCTCAAAGCTGCAGACAATACTGAATCCTCTAAGGATAAATCTGATCTGCCAGATACTAAGGTTGATACTCCAAGACAATTTAGAAAAATCTTGAGAAACAAGAAAGAGATATTTTCTAAAGATACAATATGTCCTAATAATGATGTTGCTACAACTGTCGTGGTTTCAGGCACTTGTCTTCTGTATGCCCTAGTAGGGACCATCGACAACCAGCATACACTGCAACTCTCCCAACTCTTGATGATATGTCTGACAATTATCCAGAATATACATGCGATTTCTCATTAGCTTCTGGAAGATGTTTTTCGGACACAGATTCTGACTCCAACGAAGAAGTGTACCATGGAGATCCACTTGCTAATAAACTTCTTAGGGAATGTAATCAGAAACTTTGTGAACTAAAAGAACTTTATTCAGTGAGAAAGTTAAATATGACATACTTCATAGTGAGAATAAATACTTGCTAGACCAACTTGATTCTAGTTGTACAAGTGATTATCTCAAATAAATACAAAATCTGAAAGAAGAAATTGTTGAAGGTTGTGAAATGGAAATTATTCTTCAAGCAAAGCTAAAGAATTTGGTGAAATTTGATATGAACATATTATTTAATTCGAAACCGGAAGATCTTAAAGTTCAATTTGTTCTTTTCTTATTTGCCTTGGATCCCTTATCAAGAAATCCTTTCAAAAAATCGCAAGTGTGAGAAGGAGAAGACATTCTTGATAAAACAAAAATAACCTAGAGTGAGAGAACTCAACTCAATAGGATTGGTATATAAAAGGTTTCCCTTTTATATGGATTATGTTTTTGTTTAAACCATTTTTTACCTCTTATTTTTGGAAGATTCTCTTTTGGATGTGAAAAATCATCATAAAACTTACTGTCATCAAGGTAAGAGGCGGAGTTTGAACCTTTACCTGAATAAGTTTGTCCGGAGGAATTTGACAGCCTGTCAATGAGATCATTATATCATACAATGATTAGTTTCAGATTGTCTTCTGTAGCTCCATTGTGATTGATTTCTTCAGATACATTTTTCACATCTTGATTGTTATTTTGAATCCAAGATTGAGATAAATTCCTTTAAAACTTCTTTGAAATATTTGGGGTAAGACTACTACAACAGGTTCGAAAATTAGAGGAGCACATTGAGCTGATTTTCCTAGAAGATTTCCCAGGGCGATTCCTAAAGCCAATTAGTTTAGACATACGAATATCAGTTACACCTTTGAGAATTAAGTATGAGGTGTGTTGGAGTCAACCAAAATGATTAACATCCAAACTCAATTTTCACTTCCTTCGAACATGTCCTTTAATGTCACAATAAAGACATACTTTCTGTTAGAGCACTGCCCGGTCGAACTCGCATGCGTTGCTTTCTCAAGCATGTGTTGTAAATGTTAGTGATCAAAACTATAAGTCTTGATTTCTAGTCTACTATATCTAAGTCTCGGACTAGGATATAAAGTGTAATTGAGCTCAAGAACTCCATAGCGATCATCATACAAGACAAAGAACTACTCAAGGAACTGGTGGAACTTCATCGACTAAAAGGTATGTGGAGACTTGAACTTATCTATCACTCAAAAGTCTATCTACTCTATCTCCTATCTTGAGACAAAAGCCGTTTTGCTATATAGACTTTGATTATACACATTTTCTATTTCGATCCGAGTTTATCTCGCTTATCTATTTCTCGAAATATGTTGGTAAGCTTTCGCTTTGTCCAAGTTCATCTTTACCTAGTGATGAAAGTCACGTTATGTTTCAATCACTTTGAAAATGGCTTTGACGAAAAAATAGTTTGTGAATAACAACTATATAACGTCCTCTAAGAATGTTTTAATGATTGAAATGAGAGTTTAGATTATATAACCATTGTTGGATATAAGCATTGTGTGGAAACACATATATGTATAAGTCCTTATTCCTTGAACCAAAGTATGCGTACTTTGTTGATCAGGAAAACCGGAACAAGAGCTGGGAACTCAGTCTCCGAACCCAGTCCGTGAACTGGCGGAGGTTCTCATCCCGAGAATATCTGGTGGAGTTTGTGAACTCCTTCCGGGAACTTAAGTCCGCTAACTTGAGTTGGTTATATCTAAAGAGGGTTATTTGTGAACTTACATTTATATAAACTAAGGAATGCAAATTGCAAACCGTGGCTATGAAGTTCATGAAGCGATTCGAGTGAATCAAATCGTGTTTGCTTCGATTGTGTCTTGTATAGTTATATAAGATTTATACAATTGAACAACTCTCTAACTAGTTCATTTGAGTAATTTAAACTAGTTATGGTGAAGAAGAATATGGTTGATATGAAAATGATCATATGGCTAACCATTTGGTTAACTATTGTTGAACCAACAAATGTACATGTTTGGATACGGTTACACAAACCTAAAATCGTGCATTTCATTTGTGTGTAACAAGATAAGTTTTCGATCCAACGGTTGAAAGATATTAGCTTGAATATAATCAGGTTTTCATATAACGATGAATATTGAATGCTTTGTTACTAAGCTAACATTGATTGCAAACCCTGATTTGAAAGACTATATAAGGGAGAACTCTAGCAACTGGGAAACCTAATCCCCACACCTCCTGTGTGATATTAGTTGTATTAGCTAGAGTCGATTCTCCTTTAACCTTTGGTTTCTTATTAAAAACCAGGTTAACGACTTAAAGACTTCATTGGGATTGTGAAGCCAGACCGATACTACTTTCTCGTAATTGTGTGATCTGATCTTGCTGATTCTATCGTGTTGAGTAAAATCGTAACGATTTGCTTGAGATTGTTATCTCTGATAGGGAAGATATAAAAGTAGTCACAAACATCTTTGTTTCATCGTTTGTGATTCCACAATATCTTCTTTCGTCGCGTCGATTAAGATTACTGTGAGGTGATTGATAATACTAGGCTGTTCTTCAGGAATATAAGTCCGGGTTATCAATTGGTTCGTGTTCACCTTGATTTATCAAAAGACGGAACAAAAACTTGTAGGTATTTCTGTGGGAGATAGATTTATCTATTATCGTAGACTTTTCTGTGTGATACAGATTTGTTTATTAAAGTCTTCGACTTTGGGTTGTAGCAACTCTTAGTTGTGGGTGGGATCATCTAAGGGAATCAAGTACGTACTATCCTGCTGGGATCAGATACGTATGAGCATATCTGTACCTTGGATCAGTGTGGGATTGATTGGGGTTCAACTACATACCAGACCTAAGTTAGTTTCTAGTAGGCTAGTGTCTGTAGAGGTTTAATACAATGTATGTTCAATCTGGACTAGGTCCCGGAGTTTTTCTTCATTTGCGGTTTCCTCGTTAACAAAAATCTGGTGTCTTTGTTATTTCTATTTCCACATTATATTGTTTATCTTTATAATTGAAATATCACAGGTTGTGCGTTAGATTCAATCAATTAGAATATCCAACCTTTGGTTGTTGATTTACATTGATTGACACTTGGATATTGGTCTTTGGTACCATCCAAGTTATCTCTCTTCTATTTGTTTGAGCAAGGATTAAATAAAGAGATCGAGATATTAAAACTCTTTGACATACTTTTTAAAGATTGAGTCTTGTTGATTCTCTTAAAATTATATTGGAGTTTGTCCATATAGATTGCTAAGCGAAATATTGGGTGTGGTTGTTGTACCCCCGCTTTTTCACTTTCTGATCACAAGAGTGATTAGAGATAGTAGGATTAACGAAATCATTAGAAGTTTTCTTCCTTCCGTGAGAAACAATAATTCCTCGATTAGAGGAAGTTAGATGCACATTTCAAGAAATAGGAAGGGTTTGCACTTTCGCTTCTGAAACTGAGTTTATTAGAGAAACATGATTACAAGTAGTTACGTTTTTTAACTTCTCAGTCATCATAGGCAATTGGTATAGTAGAATCATCAAAACAAAAATTACATTGAATAGATAATTTACTCAATAGGCGTTCGATTTCTAAGGCATTCTCCTTGAGTTTAGCCTCGAGTAAAGTTCTTGATAAACATACTTCGGCATTTTCTTCATGAAAAATCCTTAATTGAGAGTTACGATCATTAACCATACAAATAAGCATATTGAATTTGTGTTTCAGCCTATTTACTTCAGTGGAATGAATTTTAACCTGTCTTAGAATCTCTGCACTTTCTTTAGTTGCTTCCCTTTCTACTTCATAATCAGACTCGTCAGTAAGATAAGAAGGATAACACTCATCAGTATTTGGATGTTTCATGGGAACATGACATTCATTTATAATTGAGGAAGATGAATCGTTTTCTCTGATAGATTCCATATGAACATCACTTTTATTCATGGTAATGTGTTTTTCAGGGATAGCACTTATGTCCATATAGTCAGATTTCTACAAACACATACTTATGAGGTCTTAGCGTGTTTGCCTGCTCTGATACCAATTGAAAACGCGGGGGTATAACAACCACACCCAATTCATTCGGAAATCTGTATGGACTAAACTCCAATATAATCTGAGAGCACAAAGTTACTGAGTATCAATCAGGAAATATGTTAAAAAGCTTTATCTCTTTCACAACACAATCAGTAAATCAAACAGATAAAAATCCGTGAACCTGATTGTTATGAGAATAACTCGGATGGTACCAAAGACCAATGTCCAAGTGTCAATCAAGTCATATCCAACAAACAAGGTCGGATTTATCAACTATGATTGAACAATGCACAACCTGTGATATTTCAATTATATAAATAAAATATAATGCGGAAAAGAAATAACATAGACACTAGAAATTTTGTTAACGAGGAGACCGAAAATGCAGAAAAACCTCGGAACCTAGTCCAGACTTGAATACCACATTGTATTAAGCCGCTACAGACTATAGCCTACTACAAGTTAACTTCGGACTGAAATATAGTTGAGCCCTAACTAAGACTCACACCGATTAAGGTACAGTCGCGTTCCTTACGCCTCTTGAATCTCGCAAGACTCTGCGCACTTGATTCCCTTAGATGATATCACCCACAACTAAGAGTTGCTACGACCCAAAGTCAAAGACCTATAAACAAATATGCCTCTCACAGATAAGTCTATTCTGGTTGATTCCGTCTTAAGATAAAGATCAAGATGTACAAGAAACTCAATGGTTGTCGTGTTTGTTTTCGAGAGATCAAGAACTGAGGGTTTGCAGTCATCATAGGACTTGATTTGTGCATGATAAAGAGGACTTGATTTAGCTTGGGAATGGCTGTTTTTTACTGTAAAGTTGGTCTTGATCGAACTGTGGTGATTATGGCATATCTGGGAAGTTCTCAAAGTTGAGTTTTGGCCAGGAAAGGTGATGGTTGTTGTTGATGGTTGGAAAAACTGATGGTAATAATGGGTATATCTAAATTGATGTTCTGCAACGGAGAAGAAGAATGGGTGTTGGTTTGTTTTGGTCTTGAGCTCGAGCTGGTGGTGTTTCTGGTGGCGAACGTCGGGAAATAAAAGTGACGCCGTGGGCAGATTTAGCAAGAAGGTTCAGAAGATGGAAAATGGAGTGAGTCTGACTCGTGTGATGATTTGTTATGCTGGGTTCTGAATAGGCAAGTGGAGTTGTCAGTCTTGGCCGGAATGAGTGCCATGGAAACATATAGGGAGAAGAAGACTCTAGTTGATTGAAAAGTTGTGTTGGAAAATCCTCGTATATTGATGGAATTGCCTGAACTTGCTCCGAAAGGTGTTGTAGCTGGTGATTAGAAGGCGAATTAGAACAGGAACGAATGGGTTCTCAGGTTGGTTGTTTTTGGCTTGAAGTTCATTTTGTGAAACCAACAAGAAGAAGGGGTGTTGCCGCTGATTGTGTGGATGTATGGCCTGGATTGGAGAGTGTTTAGTATCTTTAATATGCTGGGAAACTTGGGTTCTCGTTCAATTTGAAATTGCGGGTGCAACTGAGTTAGAGAATGAAAAGACGAGGGTACCCAAATATACCCAAATCTAAAAAATTTCCACCTCTAAGTCCTTTCTCCGAAAGTGATTGTCTATGGAGTGAGTCGAGACAATGCAACAAATCGGTTCAGACTTTGTGTGATTGTCTATGGATACTGTTAGATCATTGCTCGGTCGAACTCGCATGCGTTGCTATCTCAAGCATGTTTGTCAATATTAGTGATCAAAACTATAAGTCTTGATTTTTAGTCTACTATATCTAAGTCTCGGACTAGGATAGAAAGTGTAGTTGAGCTCAAGGACTTCATGGAGATTCATCATACAAGAAGAAGAGCTACTCAAGGAACCGGTGGAACTTCTCGACAAAAAGGTATGTGAAGAATTGAACTTATCTGTCACTCAAAAGTCTATCTACTCTATCTCCTACTTTTTGAGAAAAAAAGTTGTATGCTATATATATACTTAGATTATACAAATTTGGTATTTCGAGCCGAGTATACCTCGCCTATCTATATCTCGAAATATGTATTGGTAAGCGTTTCGCTTCTACCATGTTTATCTTTACCTAGTTACGTAAGTCATGATATGTTTCAATCACTTTGAAAATTGCTTTGACGAGAAATGGTGTAACGACTATATAACGTCCTCTAAGAATATTTCAATGGTTGGAATGAGAGTTTAGATTACATAACCAATGATGGACATAAGTATTGTTGTGGAAACACATATGTGCATGTCCTATCCCTTGAACCAAAGTTTGTGAACCTTGTTGATCAAGAGAAACCGGAAGAATGGCTTGTTGCCAAGTCCGCGAACTGCCGAACTTCTCATCCCGAGAAATATGTGAATAAATCGCGTCTTGTATATATATAACATGCATATATATATATATTTATGTTGACAAATAAAATATGATTTTGAGCAATCATTAAAGTAAACAATTATTTATGATGAAATATTGCTTTCATGTAAATTTTCATAACCTCGTCGTGACTGTTCACATGATGAAAATTATGTTCATGATTTTATGAAAAATTGGGTGCTAAAATTTTTGTTCGTTTTTTGCAGATTCAAGAAAATTTTAGAGTGTTAACTCTTGCACTACCGTCACTATTGTTAGTGGAATTATAAAAATGTAAGAGTTGAGAATTACCATTTTGTAGATGTTTGCACGAGCACTTTTCCAATTACTTCATTCCATTGATGTTTGCATCTGTATGAATAGCAGACTGAAGTAAAATATTGTATGCATGTGCAGCTACTTCACAAGGATGTCTGATCCTCAAGAAAATGATGCCTCCAGGGACGATGTATGCATAGATGATGACGCGTCCAGGGATGATACATGCATGGATGAAACTTCCATTGGTGAGGAAGAAGAAGAAACACCTTGGATCAAGAATGTTCAAAATGTGGATGATGCGTTTTTTGAGGTTCAGCAGAAGACAAAACGTCTTAGGTCCCCAGCATATCATCTCCTGATAAATCCCAGGAGTATTACTCAAAAGAAATTGGTGACTCTGATAGACACATTTTTGTGTCTACGTTGTCCTTAATTTCATGTATTGTTGGTACTCGATTTTTGTACTTATTATGGTATTTTATGTGTTTGTAGGCATTTTTGGAAAATAAACATTATTGGAAAAATCGGCTCGAAAAGTTGTCTAAAGCACCCGGAGGACACATGTTATTCGGACTCGCACTATTAGATAAGGGGCACTCAATTACTAAGGGGCATCTTCCTTACTATTCACACTCCATAAGGCAAGTGCTAAAGGGACACCCGTACAGGATTAGGGGGAGGTCATCTTCTCCATTTGAATTTGGAATTTGGCGGGAAAAGCTATTATCAAAACACCAAAATTAGGGTTCGTGATTTGAAGGCGTTTTAAGGAGATTCAATGGCTGAAATCAAATGGGTTTGTTGCTAGGGACTAAACAGGGCTGGTAAGGTCCTTGGAATCGATTAGATTTGGCCGAAGAATCGTGTGGAAGCAAAACACGAGTGAGGGAAAACTTTGGTATTCTTACTTTCACGAGGGTTGATATTCTCTTTCCCGAGTTATTCTATGGTTGGCACGAGCCTGGAGTGTGTATGGATCATTTTATTTTCAATATTCAGCGTGTTGAATGGAGTTAGGAAGCTGCAGACGCGTGAGAAGGAAAATCAGGGAAGAAATATTTCGAGAATATTTTTCTTCACTGTCGAGTAATGGGAGATTTCGTGGAGTAATGAGGAGTTATCCTTGGCCCTGTTGATTATAAATACAACTCCGTGGTAGGGTATAAGGGATATAGAGAGTTTGGGAGAGTTACAGAGCATCACAGAGCCGAAAAATCGAGTTGCAGAGAACACCATTTCTGCTGCTGCAGAACTGAAGAACACGAAGAACAGACTCACGAAGACAGTCGTTTATCAACAGTGATAACGACACAGAGGCGGGGGTCGTAGAAGCTGAACAACGACAGTTGGTTTTTATCGTTTTATGTAACAGTGTTTTGCAACAATTAAAAACGTTGAAAACACCCGATTTTTAATAGTTTTTCTCCAATTCATCATTTGTAAACACTTTGAGCAATGAAATCAACTTTTGAGCGCGTTTCCACAATAATTAGATAAACCCAATCCTTGGGGCTGCGGAGGATGCTATCTTTCTAATGAAAAAGTGGTAATTCTTAATTATTTAATTTGTGCAATTTTTATTTATGATTATATGCCTAGATTGAAAATATATTTTATGGTTTTTGTTAAACAATTGTATTTTCTTTTGATGGAACATGCTTAGCCTAGGGTTTTGATGTCTCATGTTTCTAAAAATCTACTTTTGCAATAGTTGAGAATCAATTTGAACGTGTGAAATTGCATGATTATAATTAGTATCACTTTGGAATTGGTAAATAGCAGAATCCTAGCCCCAGTCTCTCCATAATTCTCACAACACTTTTTATTCGAGTTTGTTATATTTTTTTTATTTATAAAAATTAAGTCTAAAAAATCTTCCTTCATAAGTCTCAACGAACCTTTTTACTATAACAACTTTGAAACCCCATCAAATTTTTGGCGCCGCCGACGCGGACTTGTCTTTAGGCTAGAGTTTTTAGATTTTTTTTTAGGTTTTTATTTTATTTGTTCTTCTTTACGTTTTTGGGTTTTTGTCTTTTTCTTACAGAATTCGGAATTTGGAGCGAAAGAAAATTTTGCCAAAACTTTTGGTGAATACTTAAAGACTTCGAGTGAAAGGAAAAGCGAAAGGAGCGAAAGAAGAAGATTTTTTTATTTTATAAAAAAGAGAGAGAAAGAAAAAAGAGAGACATTTTTATTTTTGTAGATTTTTATTTTTTTTTGGACTTTCTTTTTCTTTTGCACTTTATATTTTTGGACTTTGGACTTTAAATTTTGGGACATTATTTTTTTTTAAACCCTACGGAAGGGTAGTTTATATGTAAAATGTTTGCAAAAAAGGACGGTGATTACGATATCACCCTAGCCCCTCGGGTTCGTACATGACATAGGAGTCGTGGCCCGAGTCTACTACAAAGGTTCATCCCCCGTCTGGTACGGCAGGTAAGTTTGTCGAAACACTCGCGAATCCCCTGTCAGCGAGTTACTGTCTTCCTTCGTATGCATATATGTTGAGGACTTGAAAACGGCTGCTTTAATTTCCTAGTAAAGGGCAAGGACTGGCCATACAATATAAGGGTTCGGATTTCATCATCGTTCTCTTCTTGCCCGCCTTAGGAAAACGACACCAAACGCGAACCTAAGCCTAAAATTTTGACTAGAACGAGACCGATAGGGTAACGAGCTTAACAGGAAAGTCATTCGAAAAATATTGGTTACTCTTTTAAGCATACTTCGAAGTTCTTGACGGTTTCTGTAAGTTGAATGCGTGACTGCGCCGCCTTGTAATACCGGTGAGGCCTTGGGTATCAAAGCTCCACCGAGCTTCCCTCGCTTCTATTCAACTTACTTTAACTCAGATTGATTCCATAGGGGTTTGCTTAAATTGTAACGAATTCCCGTTCGAAGTTTTAGAATCTGGTCTAGAAACAATCTAAGTGGAGCCATCATGCTTTTTGTTTGCTAGAAATCAGTAGGTTTACTGTGGTGGAGCCAGCCTTGTTTGTGTTTGTATAGAACATCCCTTCCTTTTTAGAACTTTTCTTTTTGATTTTGTTTTTCTAGTGTATGCCCGAAGTTTTTAAACGGGCTTGGAAAAGAAACACTCTAGGTCGTTTGATTAGTGACAAACCTAGTAGTTCTTCTTGTGAAGGCGGGGAGCTCGAAGACTCTTCTTTTGAGAGCCCCGTTTTTGGAAACTTCAGTTTTGAGAATCTGTCTCTTCGTGAGAAAAGTAACCCTAGTACTCCTAGTCCTTTGGTAGTGCCAGAAATGGCAACTTTGAAAGCTTTGCTAAACCCAACTAGGACCTTTCGTCCGTCTTGTATCAAGTTAGCTGAAACCGGGGCAAATTATGAACTGAAACCTGGGACTTTACAGATGCTCCCAATGTTTTTAGGGAAGGAGAATGAGAACCCCTATTTTCATGTTAAGGAATTTGAGGAAGTTTGTGGTACTCTGAAAATTAAGAACCTAAGTGATGATGCGTTGAAACTTAGGTTATTCCCCTTTTCCTTAAAAGATAAATCCAAATCTTGGTTTTATAGGTTGGACTCTGAGTCAATTGAAACCTATGACCAACTTACTTCTGCCTTTATACATAAGTTTTTCCCAAGGCATAAAACATCGTCTATTAGGACACAAATATGTACTTTTGCCCAACAAGAGGGAGAATCTTTATATAGGTACTTAGAAAGGTTCAATGACTTGATATCTCAATGTCCTCATCATGGTTTGGAGAAGGTTAGGTTAGTTCAGATCCTCTACGAGGGTTTAGATTATTCAACAACAACCATGGTTGAGTCCTTATGCACAGGTGGGTTTGAGAATAAAACTGTTGATGAAGCGATGACATTTTTGAATGAAATCGCCGATAAGACCCAACAATGGGAAAACAGTAGGAACCCCAGAAAACAATTCTTCTAAGTAGAGGAAATGTTAATAGGGTAGAAGGATCTCATGAGTCAGATGCCAAAATAACATTTATAGCCAAAAGGTTAGAAGCCTTAGAATTAGGTCATTCTAGTGGTAGTAGTGGAAGAAATGAGCCTTTTTGGGAAGGCCATGCTGTTGAAGAGCAAGCCAATGCTCTTTATAACAACACTAGGTTTGATAACCGACAAAAGTTTGACCCATATTCAGAAACCTATAACCCTGGATGGAGAAACCATCCAAACCTTCCTTGGTCCAAGGGCCAGAATCAAGGTCAGTCTAGTAATGCTCAGGTTCCCCCAGGTTTTGGCTACACTAAGAATTCTTCAGCTCCGGCACAGTTTCAGAACCCTTCGGATAAGAAGATTATGAGTTTAGAAGAGTCTCTTGCTTTGTTAACTCGTAACACTGTGCAGTTTCAGCAATCTGTTGCTCAAGGTTTATAAGAAAATAAGATAATAGGCCAGGCTAACTCTCAGGCTATTTCCGAGTTGAAAATCCAGGTTAGTCAGATAAATGAGTCTTTAAGAGAAAGAGGTAAGTTTCCTAGTCAGACTCAACCCAACCCTAGAAGAATTAATGAAATAGGTGAAAGACCATCTGATCATGTGAATGCTATTAAAACCCTTAGGAGTGGTAGAGTGATAGACAACAAGGTTTCCATGCCTGATAGTGAACATGTTGTAGTTCACCCTTCTGAACCAGAAACTGAGGAGACTGATAGAGTCTCTAAAGAGACCAATGAGGGTCATATTTAGCCCGGCTTTGTCCCTAGAGCCCCATTCCCACAGCTGCTAGTTCCAACTAAGAGGGAGTCCAATTTTAATGATATATTGGAGGTTTTTAAGCAGGTAACTATCAACCTTCCACTACTAGATGCAATTAAGCAGATTCCCTCTTATGCCAAGTTTCTCAAGGATATGTGTACGCGAAAGTGAAAGCTTAATGTCCAGAAGAAAGCCTTTCTAGCTAGTCAGGTGAGTTCTATTATTCAGAATACCACTACTCCTAAGTATAAAGACCCAGGGTCCCCTACCATTTCTTGCACAATAGGTAAATACCGTGTTGAGAACGCGTTGCTTGACTTAGGAGCTAGTGTGAACTTACTACCATGTCATGTGTACCTTAAGCTAGGACTTGGTACATATGAAACCTACCCAGATGACACTTCAGTTAGCTGATAGTTCCGTTAAAATTCCTCGTGGTGTGATCGAGGATGACAAGTTTATTTATCCAATGGATTTTGTTATCCTAGATACCCAACCTGTCCCTGACCTAGAGAACCAGATACCGGTAATTTTAGGTCGCCCGTTTTTAGCTACATCCAATGCGATCATTAACTGTCGAAATGGTATTATGAAATTATCTTTTGGTAATATGACTATTGATATGAACATTTTTATATTAGTAAGCTACCCTCTGAACTAGATGACTCGAACATAGAAGAGATGAACATGATCGGAACATTAGTCGAGGAGTCATTACCAAACACTTTGTTAGAAGATCCATTGGAGAAATGCCTGGCTCACTTTGGGATTGATTTTGATGATGATAATCTGATTAATAAGGTGAATGCTTTGTTATATTCAACCCCTTTGTTAGATACTAATAATGGATGGAAACCTAAAGTCGAACCACTACCAGTTTCTAAGTCTACCCTAGTTCCTTCATTGGAAGAGCCTCCTAAGTTGGACCTAAAACCATTGCCAGATTCCCTGAAATATAAGTTTTTGGGCCCGTCTGAGACTTTACCTGTGATTATTTCTTCCGTCTTGGATAGTGACCAGGAAAGTAGGCTAGTAACCGTCCTTCAAAACAACAAGGAAGCTTTAGGGTGGACCATAGCTGACATTAAGGGTATAAGTCCCACTGTTTGTATGCATCATATCTATTTAGAGAGTGATACCAAACCTTCTAGGGAGATGCAACGTTGACTAAACCCTAATATGAAAGAGGTAGTTCGAAACGAGGTCCTTAAGTTGTTACATGCAGGCATTATCTACCCCATTTCAGACAGTAAGTGGGTCAGCCCCGTTCAGGTTGTACCCAAGAAATCCGGTATTAATATAGTCCAGAATGATAACAATGAGTTAATCCCGACCCGAGTGACCACGGGTTGGCGTGTTTGTATTGACTATAGGAAATTGTACAAGGTCACTAGGAAGGACCACTTTCCCCTTACCTTCATCGACCAGATGCTAGAGAGATTAGATGGACATAGTCACTACTGCTTTTTAGATGGCTACTCTGGATATAATCAGATCGTTATTTCCCCAGAATACCAGGAGAAAACCACTTTTACCTCCCTTTGGTACCTTTGCATATAGACGCATGCCTTTCGGGCTTTGTAATGCCCCTGCGACTTTTCAGCGTTGCATGATGAGCATATTTTTTGACATGGTATAACGGTTCTTAGAGGTCTTTATGGATGATTTTTCAGTGTTTGGTTCGTCTTTCGATGAGTGCTTGCATAATTTGTCACTAGTGTTGACCAGGTGTAAGGAAAAGAATTTAGTGCTTAATTGGGAGAAATGTCACTTCATGGTTCGTTCAGGAATTGTTTTAGGGAATATCGTATCTTCTAAGGGTATAGAGGTAGATAAATCCAAAGTTGACCTTATTAAGACTTTACAGGTTCCCAAAACCGTAAGAGATATTAGGTCATTCTTAGGGCATGCAGGTTTTTATCGTCGATTCATTAAGGATTTTAGCCTAATTTCTAGACCTCTTTGCAATTTGCTTGCAAAAGATGTTAAGTTTTTCTTTGATGATGCTTGTTTAGAGGCTTTTGAGAAGCTTAAGAATTTACTCACTACCTCCCCCATAGTCCAGGCACCCAACTGGAACCTACCCTTTGAGATCATGTGTGATGCTTCAGATTATGCTATTGGTGTTGTGCTAGGTCAGCGAGAAAACAAATTACTTCATGTGATTTACTATGCTAGCAAAACTTTGAATGATGCCCGGTTAAACTATACCACTACCGAGAAGGAACTGTTATCCATTGTGTTTGCCTTAGACAAGTTTAAACCCTATCTCTTAGGTTCTAAGATCGTCATATATACTAATCATGCCGCTTTGAAATATCTTCTGTCTAAGAAGGATACGAAACCTAGATTGATTAGGTGGATCCTTTTGTTGCAAGAGTTTTCTCCAGACATTAGAGACAAAAAGGGTGTCGAAAATGTTGTAGCAGACCACTTGTCTAGGCTAGTTGTTAGTTCCCCTGATGATTCCCTTCCTATAAGGGATAGCTTTCCTGATGAACAATTGTTCTTTATTACCCAATTACCTTGGTATGCGAATATAGTGAACTATCTTGTTACTGGTCGTATGCCCCAACATTGGGGTAAACAAGATCGTTCTAGGTTTTTAGATGAGGTTAAGCACTTCTTTTGGGATGATCCTTATTTGTTTAAGTATTGTCCTGACCAGATTATTAGGATGTATACCTGAGAGTGACCAGTCCAGTATTATTTCCTTTTGTCATGATCATGCTTGTGGGGGTCACTTTAGTGCTAAGAAAACTGCTGCTAAGATATTGCAGTGTGGATTCTATTGGCCTTCTTTGTTTAAAGACTCCCACAGTTACTGTATGACTTGTGAACGTTGCCATAAATTAGGAACCATTTCCCGTAGGAACATGATGCCCTTGAACCCTATTTTAGTTGTGGAGGTTTTTGACGTGTGGGGTATTGACTTTATGGGTCGGTTTCCTAATTCTTTTGGTAACTTATACATCTTTGTCGTTGTAGACTATGTCTCTAAGTGGATTGAGGCGGTTGCGTGTAAAACCAATGACCATAGGGTTGTGATTGAGTTCTTGAAAGATAATATACTTACACGTTTTGTACACCGCGAGCTATAATTAGTGATGGAGGGTCGCACTTTTGTAATGGACCTTTTAGGCTTTTGATGAAGAAATATGGTTTACACATAAGGTAGCTACCCCGTATCATCCACAGACTAGTGGTCAGGTGGAAGTTTCCAATAGGGAGATAAAACGTATATTAGAGAAAATAGTTAATCCTAATCGAAAAGACTGGTCGTCTAGGCTTACTGATGCCTTATGGGCTTACCGTACTGCGTTTAAGACCCCCATTGGAATGTCTCCTTATCGGCTTGTTTATTGCAAGGCATGTCACTTACCTGTTGAGTTAGAACATAGAGCTTATTGGGCTGTTAAGCAGCTAAATTTTTCACTCGACAAGGCAGGGGCCCATAAGAAACTCCAGCTCAATGAGTTGGAAGAGATTCGTAGAGATGCATACGATAGTGC
The DNA here is from genome assembly GCF_003573695.1 of Papaver somniferum. Classification (NCBI taxonomy): domain Eukaryota; kingdom Viridiplantae; phylum Streptophyta; class Magnoliopsida; order Ranunculales; family Papaveraceae; genus Papaver; species Papaver somniferum. The sequence goes on from NC_039359.1 coordinate 4,709,247, forward strand.
TAAGGAGTATAAGAACAAAATGAAACTTGTGCATGATAGAAGTATCTTAAGAAAGTCATTTTCTCCAGGTTAAAAAGTTTTTCTGTATGATACCCGCTTGCATCTTTTCCCTGGGAAGTTACGTTCTCGGTGGACGGGTCCTTTTATTGTTCGCACTGTATTTCCTCATGGAGCTGTTGAAATCGAGACACCGGATGGTAATAGTTCTTCGAAGGTTAACGGTCATAGATTGAAACCTCTTTTAGAGCTCTTTCCTACAGGTGATATTGAGGAGGTCCCTCTGGAGGACCCTGTTTACCCTTGATTGACCATCGAGGCGATTGTATGTTGTATATTAGTTTTTGATTTCTCTCTTCACCCAGGTACTATCTTTCCGACTTCTCTCTTTACTGATTCCTCGTGTTACTTTACTTTTTGGTATTGCTCTTTCATTAGAAACATTGAGGACAATGTTAGATTTAAGTTTGGGGGTGGGGAAGAAACTTTTTGTTAGCTTTTAGTTGCAATAAATAAACTCCAGAGCCTAGAAATTTATGCTTATTAAGGTTGGCACTAACCAATCTAAGTGGATGGGAACATCTTGGTTGTAGGATTTGAGGAACCAATCTGATTAGATGAAAACATCTAAAGAGTCTATTCATAAAAGCACAGAGCTCAGGTGTTAGAATTTAAAAAAAAACATGGTAGTTTCGCCATATCTCGTTGAATCCTAATCCTTTTGTTTTTATTTTTTTAAGTGATTTGGTGGGGCACACGATTCAAGTTGTTACCTTTGCTAGGGTGGAATAGAGTGATTGAGATACAAAAAAAAAAAAGAGACCAGATCATTAGACCAACCGGAATAAATTCAATAAAGTCGACCATTGGTGCCCTTGTATATGCCATTTGTGTTGACCTAGAGTTAGGTTTATCGACCACTGGTCCCCTTGTATATGCCAGTTGTGTTGATATTAGTCAGACCGGTATCTCAGTCCATTAGGATAGGTTCACCTTGGCAGAGGCCTTCAGACAGATATGGGAAACACCGTTCACTTTTAACCATCTCTTTATCCATCTTCTTAATCTTTCCATGTGATTGGTTGACTCCGGCTATGATTTCTAGAAACTATCTGAGTAGATCTATGTCACTTATATATGAATTATAGTATGCTGAGTGCAAACTCGTGTACAAAAATTGGAAATTCGCATCAGGGTATTTCCTCCTATAGTCAATGATTGTATGCCAACCAAGGAGATTCTTTAGTGCCTTCCAATGTTATGCGTAGATAGCTAGGGTCTGTAGTAAAGGTTTTGTGGGTACACCTCTGGTAAACCCTCCGGAGACAACACTCCGCCGCTAGGGCCACCTAGCGGTTTAACGGCTTGCTGCACGTGCTAAGTGTAGTCATTTTATTTTTCTAGATTAGATTTGCTCGAGGACTAGCAAATAATAAGTTTGGGGGTATTTGATAGACACATTTTTGTGTCTACGTTGTCCTTAATTTCATGTATTGTTGGTACTCGATTTTTGAACTTATTATGGTATTTTATGTGTTTGTAGGCATTTTTGGGAAATAAACATTATTGGAAAAATCGGCTCGAAAAGTTGTCTAAAGCACCCGGAAGACACATGTTATTCGGACTCGCACTGTTAGATAAGGGGCACTCAATTACTAAGGGGCACCTTCCTTACTATTCACACTCCATAAGGCAAGTGCTAAAGGGCCTTACAGGATTAGGGGGAGGTCATCTTCTCCATTTGAATTTGGAATTTGGCGGGAAAAGCTATTATCAAAACACCAAAATTAGGGTTCGTGATTTGAAGGCGTTTTAGGGAGATTCAATGGCTGAAATCAAATGGGTTTGTTGTTAGGGACTAAACAGGGCTGGTAAGGTCCTTGGAATCGATTAGATTTGGCCGAAGAATCGTGTGGAAGCAAAACACGAGTGAGGGAAAACTTTGGTATTCTTACTTTTACGAGGTTTGATATTCTCTTTCCCGAGTTATTCTATGGTTGGCACGAGCCTGGAGTGTGTATGGATCATTTTATTTTCAGTATTCAGCGTGTTGAATGGAGTTAGGAAGCTGCAGACGCGTGAGAAGGAAAATCAGGGAAGAAAATATTCCGAGAATATTTTTCTTCACTGTCGAGTAATGGGAGATTTCGTGGAGTAATAAGGAGTTATCCTTGGCCATGTTGATTATAAATACAACTCTGGGGTAGCGTAGAAGGGATATAGAGAGCTTGGGAGAGTTACAGAGCATCACAGAGCCGAAAAATCGAGTTGTAGAGAACACCATTTCTGCTGCTGCAGAACTGAAGAACACGAAGGACAGACTCACGAAGACAGTCGTTTATCAACAGTGATAACGACACAAAGGCGGGGGTCGTAGAAGCTGAACATCGACAGTTGGCTTTTATCGTTTTATGTAACAGTGTTTTGCAACAATTAAAAACGTTGCAAACACCCGATTTTTAATAGTTTTTCTCCAATTCATCATTTGTAAACACTTTGAGCAATGAAATCAACTTTTGAGCGCGTTTCCACAATGATGAGCTAAACCCAATCCTTGGGCGGAGGATGCTATCTTTCCAATGAAAAAGTGGCAATTCTTAATTATTTAATTTGTGCAATTTTTATTTATGATTATTTGCCTAGATTGAAAATATATTTTATGGTTTTTGTTAAACAATTGTATTTTCTTTTGATGGAACATGCTTAGCCTAGGGTTTTGACGTTTCATGCTTTGGATTAACATTTGTTGTTTCTAAAAATCTACTTTTGCAATAGTTGAGAATCAATTTGAACGTGTGAAATTGCACGATTATAATTAGTATCACTTTGGAATTGGTAAATAGCGGAATCCTAGTCCAGTCTCTCCATAATTCTCACAACACTTTTTATTCGAGTTTGTTATATTTTTCTTTTTTTTAAAAAATTAAGTCTAAAAAAATCTTCCTTCACAAGTCTCAACGAACCTTTTTACTACAACAACTTTGAAACCCCATCAGACTCCAAGAAAGTAATTCGATTTTGTCTTGAACGAGGAATTTTTCTTGCATCAATCATAGAGTTTAAGCTTTCTCGACGACCTTTGGAGAAATTTTCTGGATGGGCGAGCCACATGCTGGGTTTCCCTCGCGTCAGAGCTATGTTGGACTAGGCACAAGTAACAAGGGCTATTCAAGCATCCGGAGACTTGTTTATTTTTCATGATGTGCGAGGCATAGTGGCTCTTCTTGCTCGTTGGTGCATTCCAACTCATACCTTCATATGCAGATGGGGAGAGTTTATTGTTACCTTAGAAGATGTGGCTGCTTTGTTACATCTCCCAATCGCAGGTAATCTTCCTGAGGGTCTTTCAGCTGAAGAGACGGCAATTTCTAATATCTTGACAGCAGAAATGGAGCGGATCGACAAGGCGTATGGTAAATATTGTTATACATACTGGTTAATGCATTGGTGGCCAAGAGATGAGGCTCTTGATTGTCCCATTGACAGTGGGTTGTATATTGCTGCTTTTTTATGCTTATGGCTGTCCAGAAATGTGTTTGAAGACAGTGGAACTTTTTTGAAGCCGTTTGTGATTCCCTTTGCTATCAAGATGTTTCAAGGTGAGAAACTTACAATAGGTAGTCTATTCTTGGGTTCTTTGTACTCTAATTTAGATTCCTTGATTATAGACTCCAACATATCAAATGGCTCCATGAAGATTGAATGTTATGCCAATACGATGTTTCTCCAAGCTTTATTGTGGGAACATTTTAAGAATTATGCTCCTATTCCACGTACTATCTCGCCAGGGCAAAATGATGATGCTCGTCATGTCTTCTCTGAGAAAGATAATGCTAGGATTATGCGCTGGTCTACAAAGCAACCTCGGTTCAAGACACGTCTCATTGATGTTTTAGACAGTGAATCCGAGTTCGATTTCCGTCCATGGGTGTCAGTTCCTTCTTGTATTTCTCAGCCGGCGACTTTCAATACTGGAGAGAGCATAACTTTGGCGTCTGGTGCAGGTATGAGCGATGGTGAAAGATCTTTCAGGTTGAGTTGCACTCCTGGTCACTTGATATCAGCAATATATGGGGAGATTTCAGTGGAGGAATACAACATTGACAGGGAAGCTCGACAAATGGGTATGAATCAGTGTGTTCCGACTCTTCTAAGGATAAAAACCATCAGCCGAACAACTTAGGACCCATTTAGACCGTACACATGTAGAAGGAAGTGATTACCGGTTCCCTTGCTCCGATAGAATTACATATGTGACTCCAAGTTATGTAGACTTTTGGGATCAGCAGTTCGAGCGTCTACATGATTTTGCAACAACTGGCCAACCTCTAGTGAAAGATGCTCCTTCTGTTGAGATGATCGCTGGTCGACCAAGATTGAAGTATCTTTCCGGTGATAAACGAAAGACATCTCCAGGATGTTCACAGGTATGAACCCTTTTCATAATTTTTCATAAAATTATGGTAATTTTATTTTAATCATTGCATCAAATTTTTTCCACAGGACGGTCATAATGTAAGACCTCGAATCCGTGTAGATTTCTCAGAAACTGAAGTAATTGTTCATGGCGGAGAAGCCAGGAACAAGAATTATAAGTTGTTACCTAATACCATAAAGTCCCCAGTCGCTTCTTTGGTGAATTATCAATAATCCTTTTGTTATGACTTCTTCTCCGCGTTGTTAGGATCACGAAACCAATATTTGTTATTCCGTTGCAGAACTTTGCTCCATCAAGTATTGACGGTCCTCAATTTTCTGTTGCCGGGCAGACAATTTTTGATTTGAGCGTTGAAGAAGAAAATGATGTGAGTATTCCTCTACATAGACGCATATGATGCTTCATATATAAAATTCTAATTGTTTGAGAATATGTCTAGGAGGATGTCGTCATGGAAGCGGAGAGTTCTGATGCCCGTTCATCCTCGGAGAATATAGATGAAGAAAATTCTCAAGGTTCGAAACCGGATGGAAGTAATGAACCTCTTGATGCTGACACGGGAAATTCCAATTCTTTGAATGCTTCAGAGACTCCCCAAGTAAGTATATCTCCTATAACCTATTCATAGAAGTATTGAATTGCTGGTTTTTGAATGAATGAATGAGGATCCATGTGAGTATACAAGTAATTTTGTCGAAATACGTCACCAGGAAATTTCAGACTTCAGCTTTTAGTAGAAACGCCGTAGAATCTTCGTTTGAAGTCGGATTTTCATGGTCTACATATGTATCTTTAAGCCCGGAGAATTTCCAAGATTTTTCAGGGAAGATTTTTAAGTTTTGAGCACGTTCAGGGACTGAAAAGGCGAAACAGTAAACTTCTAGGAGACTTTCATAACTTTTTCAGACTATACATTGTCCAATGTTTCGACCACATCTCCTTGCTCGTTCATCGTAATGTTATGAAATTTTGATATGTGGTAGAGAACATCCATACGAAGAGAATGGTATATAACGCATCCTCAAATTACCAGTAGATTGCTCCCAGTTCATCTTCTTGTACAGGGCAGAGTAAAATCTCTTCGGCTGAGCTTGCCGCTAAGCGTATTTCTATGAATTTCGCGCTATTTGCTAGCATCTTGAGTGCATAATGATGAATCTTGATGGTGTTGGAATACTTGTATGCTGTAGTTTATGATCCTATTTGGTTTCCATGTCTAGATTGCTCTAACATCATGTAATCTTCGTATTAGGTACCAAATACCGAAGCTGAGGATACTGAAATCAATAATGATAACGCGAGCAGCCTTGGAGTTATTGATGAAGAGACAACCATCCCTGCACTTCAAGGCCATGAGAGGGTTGTTACTGAAGTTATGGAAACCTCATTTGTTGCTACTCCAGTAGTAGAAGAAACCGAGCCACAAGTAGAGGAGACTGAAGAAACTGCTGCCATGACCGTAGAAGTTGCTCCAGTAATTGAGAACCGTATAGTGGTGCATGAATATCCAAGTGCGGGAGTTTTTTTTTATCCTCATTTGATGCATCACTTCCATATCATGAATTAGTTGGTGGATTCAGCGTTCCTATTGGATATGCAGGCTTGTACGAGAAGATATGGAGGAAGTTTGGTCACATCATTGTTACTAGAGACCCTGGACGTGCTTATGCTTTAACAATACAACTAAGTGTCATCTTGCGTGTTGTAAGTGATATATGCGTTAGGGCCAGAAATACTGTGACTCCAGATGTACTCTTTGATTGGAGTTCAACTTGGAGAATTCTGAAAGACTTGGCTTCAACGTGAAGTGTATTCGTAAGAAAATAGATGCAACCAAGAACTCGTGTGAGAACACCATACCCTTTCCCAATGATGTTGTGAAGGAGAAGAAAGACAAGATTGCTAAGCTGACTGAGGATCTGAACATAGAGAAGGCGGCCTTGCAAATCTTGAAGGATGCAGAGGATCGAAAATCCTTCTTTACTGATTTTCTTTGATTTCTTTTTCATAATATCTTGAACTTCTGGACTTCTGAGAGATGTGAGGTTTTATTTTGGTTTTGATATTGATTGGTTTTGGATTGGTAGATGATTGAGGATTTTCTCTTAGATTTGATAAAGATTTTATTTAAGCAAAATGAATTGAACTTTGATAAATTGTTGAATTCAAATACTGAATACAAGTATTGCAAATGTTTTGGATAGATTGAAATACAATGAAAGAAAATCCTAAACACCAAATCCCAGACGCCATGAATGCTCAAACTCCCAGTAACTCAAATGTCCAATAACTTCAGGAGTCAAATGCCTTAAGCCAATTCTCATGGATCACTAGCAGGGTCCTTCCATCTTGCGACCATCTTCCCAATTGGAGATCCTTGCAGAATGGAGATCACGGTTAGTTGCCTTAAGAACTAGATCCCCTTCCTTGAATTTTTTAGGCTTGGTCGTCCGTGCCTTAAATATCTTCTGCTGATTCGGAATTCCTTGCATGATGGGATTCCAGGGTTGCGGCACATATGGACACTCGTGCAGAGGGGAGTATCCGGTATACTGTCTGTCATGCTTAGCCAAATCTACAACAATAATTTTTTTTGATAGAACGATCAATTTGAAGAGGCTTTGTACTCAACCATTTGGTGTAATATTGTTGAGGTGATGCTATCCACTCATAGCACTTTGCGACGGCTAAACTTTTGGTGGGAAGGAGTCCCCGAACAGGGGAAATATGATTAAACATTGGTATTATAGGTGCATGAAGGGGAATCAGACTTTCCTGAGTACGGAACCTTTTGATAAAAGAGTGTGCACTTTCTCCAGGATTCTGCGTAAGTTTCGTGAAGACTTTAAATTCCTCCAAATGCTCAAATGGTGGAGTATCCTCTATTTCTTCTGAGTCAGAGTCCTCTTCCACAGCAAAATGTGTTGAAGGCGTTGGAGCCATCTTTACAGCGTGAATCCAAGTTCTTCCGAGGATCATGTCGTATCTTGGATCCTCTCGAATTATGTAAAACTTGGTCTCAGTGCACACCGAGCTTTCTTTGACCTTAAGGGTGATGTAGCCATACGCCTCTCTGGCATTCCCTTCGTGATCTCTGATTGACATGTGAGCATGTGTGGCTTCTTGTCGAGTAATGCCAGCGGCTATGAGAGTTTTCAAAGGAATGATATCTATGGCAGTGCCAACATCAACAAATGTTATCTTGAATTCGTTTCCTTTAATATGCACTATGGTGAGCAGTCCCCAGTCATACATTTCTTTGTCGGTGGTTGGAGGTTCAGGAGGTACTTCTAGAATTGGTAGACGCTCCCCGGATACTATGTGGTTCAAAGCCATGAAAAGTATCCCCTTTGCGCCTTCGACAGATAGAGCAATTCGTAGACATGATCGATCAATGACTGAACTGCTTCTTTGACTGGTTGCTCAGAGATAGAGAAAGTCCTGACTGAGATAGGATATCTGTGTACTCCTTCAGTCCCCAAGTTAAGATCCCCGGATTCAACCTTTTCCATGAATATGCATTTCAAAAATCTGCAGTTACTTGTGGGATGGTTGACGAACTTGTGGAAGCGACATTAACGAGGACTTTCCATGTCTTCTTCAGTTGGTTCTTTCTTGATATATGGCAACTTGATTGCACCGTCTTGGATCCAGGCATCCAGGAGTCCGAGCACCTCTTCAATGGGAAGGGGAAAGTCATGTGCATCTTGATCAGGAGCCTCTGTGCGTTGGTCAGGAGCTTGTGTATCTTGCTTATCCTTCCTTTGTGTTTTTGTAGGAGCTGAGGTATGTTTGCGCGGAGGTTCAGATTTTCGTTTTCTCCCTTCCGCAACAGTGTTTGTGGAAGGTTGAAGGTTGTACTGCTTGTTGATCAGACATCTGCTACCTCGAGTGTCTCGCGGTTCTTCAGCCTTTGTAGTTTTTGCTCTTTCCAATAAAGCAAGCGCAGTAGTTGTCGATCTCTTCGCTGCTTCATGAAGCTCTGAGAAAGTCTGGAAACGAAGATTTTTCAATAAAGCTCTGTAGACCGGGATCATGCCGTTGATGCACAAGTGCACCAACTATTGCTCCGTGACGTTTGGGTCATGGCAGTCCAGGGCTTGAAATTTGAATATTTTCACGTAGTCATTGGGATGTTCATTGACATTCTGAAACATTCTTCCAAGATCAGAGAGAGTAACTTGCTCTGATACAAAGAAGTACTTTATGTAGAAGGCATTGATCATTTCTCCCCAATTGTTGATAGTTCCTGGTGCGATGTTGTTGTACCATGTGTATGCCCTGCCTTTCAAGGATTTTGAAAATTCCTTGAGGCGAACAACATGATTGTGTTCATGTTCTCCCAAGGCCTCCAGAAAACGAGAAACATGCTCCCGAGCATTGCCTGTTCCGTTATATAAAGTGAAGGTTAGAGAGGTATAACCTTTTGGAAGAGGAATCTTTTTCATAGCAGCAGGGTATGGAGGTCGGTGACGATGGATATGTGACGTCTTGTATTTTCCATGGTTCTCCAAGAGGCGTTCAAAATCTTACCGAGTAATGAAATTTGATGATTCCTTTGCTGATGGATCATCTGCAGCTTTGCGGACTTCGCTGTCAACCACCGTATGAATTGGAACTTCTTCAGGATCAGCATCTGAGGATGTTTCCTTTTCTTTTCCTTTTCCTTGAGTCTTCTCTGACATCTTGTCAGTGAGAGTCCTGAGATAACTGAATAACTCCTTTTGTTTTGCAACCATGTCAGTTTGATTCTTTGTAAGAGTCTCTTGCACCTCGATGAGATCATCCATGGTAGGTGGTGGATTTCCCCTGACTTCCTCAGGGTGTCGGCCGAACAGGGGATGACCTTCCATGTTAGCGTGAGGAGGAATAACATCACCACCGTCAGTGTTAAAAGCCTAAATGGTTTCTGGGATATCCTCATTATTGTTGTTGCTAGTGCTAGCGTCGTTTGTGTTGGAACTTGTAACTAACCCAGACCTAAGACCAGCCATTTTTGTGAATACTGAGATTGCCACCGAGAGAATGATCTCCCACTGTGGTCGTCAATCTGTAGATGGGGAAAAACGATTTGCTGGTTTTTACGGAATTGAGGAGATGACAGTGTGGAGACTCCTTGAACCTAGCAAATGCTCAACCTCACACAGATGCACTGCAAGAAGGGATTGCTTTAAGTTCGAGAGATCAATCTGTAAGACTCCGGCCTAAACCAAGACAATAGTCGTTCCAGAGTCAATTCGGTCACAAGAGAGGATTGGATGATCTGTAGGAGGGAAGCTGAGAAATGTGTGAGATCAATGATGATCGAGATTGTAGGTGTATTTTTGTATTTTGCGTAAGAAGGTTCTGAATAATTGAATTTACTCAGTTGAGAGTGATTGCTCAGACGATGAGTTCTTAATCTCTTGTTGTATGTTGACGAGAGATTGTTTGTGTGAACTTGTCGAGAAATTCTTGTCTAGACGAATGTTGTCCCTTTCAATCATGATTCAGAGGCCTTTTATATTTCTTAATTGAAAACACCATGATCCCATGAAGTGTGACAGTTGCTGGAGTCAAAGAGTGGGGAAGTGAAAATCGTTTTGAAACCAGTTGCTCATCGTGCGGAGACTTGGTTAAATTTCCACCCACTACTTTGCTAACTCCTCCAACTGATTGCACGAGTTGCCCACATTCTCATCGTGTATATGAACACATTGCCTTAGACCGCCAGACCAAAACCCTAGTTAATATCCCCCTATGTGACACGATTGACATCTCGTGATTGTGGAGTCAGTTGCTGACTTTATGGGACGATGAGTCCTTGTGTCGCTGATTTGAACGTGACTTCGCAAATGTTACGAGACTCATGAATTGAACATGTCTGTTGAGACAGAGGTATAATTATGTTGGTTGTTAAGGTGAGCAAATATTGCTCGTATGAGCAAATGTTACTCGTTTGATAAATTGTTGAATGTTGATAATCAATATTCATGGACTGAACAAATATTGAATATTGATAGTTGAACCAATATTCATGGACTGAGCAAATATTGAATATTGATAGTTGAACCAATATTCATGGACTGAGCAAATATTGCTCGTCTGAGAAAATGTTGCTCATTTGATGAATTATTGAATATTGATAGTTGAACCAATATTCTTCAGTGCGAACAAATATTGTTCATCTGAGAAAATGTTGCTCATTTGATGAATTGTTGAATAGTGATAGTTGAACCAATATTCCTTAGTCTCAGCAAATATTGCTTATTTGATGAAGTATTGGTAGCATGACCAAATAAATATTAAATTAAAATACTGGCGACCAAACCAAGTATAATTAATTAGAGTGCTGATCATGGGATCAACATAAAATTTAGTGTTTGAATCTGGAATTATGAACCTTGAACTCAAAACCCTAATTTTGATCAATTACTGAATTGATGATTAATTTATGATTTATTGAAAATAATTTATGAAATGAAGGAGGGACCGGCTACATGGGATGATGAATCGACTATGTAGCGCCCAGATGCTGAGGTGAGCAAAATATTAAAGTCTCTTGAAGACCAGTTGGTGAAAGGATGATTAAATGCTGGTTTAATCATTTGTTGCTGAAAAATAATGCTTATTTCAGCATTAGGTGTCAAAACCTAACTATGAAGAGATGAGATACCGACCAAGGAATCATGATACCGGCCTTGGTTGGTCATGGGATCGTCTGTTGATCATTTTTATGAAGTTCCAAGTTGTTTGGAAGAGTTTTGGACCTAATACGTGCAATTGTGAAAATTATGTCAAATCATGAAAAGTATATGGGACCGTCTCCTTGCAAACGAAAGAGCCAACCTTGGTCGGTCAAGGTAACGTGCTTACGTCACCAAAGTGTCCGCGTCTCAGTCCTGAGAATTTTGATATTTTCTGGTGTGCATTTGAGCAACATTTTGAGAAAATATGAAGAAATCAGAGATTTTGCTGAAACCGTGAAAACTTCATGAGATGAAGGAAAATAATAATAAAAAAAATAAAGAAATCATGAAGTGTGGGACCGTCTATGGACAAGGCATGGCCGACTGGCGAAAGAGCCCTGTCCCAAGGTATTTTACCTAATTTTACAATATTTTTCATGATTTTAGGAAAATATCATAAAATCAAGGAGTTTGTTGAAACCAAGGAATTTGTTGAAATCAAGGAGTTTTCATGAGATGAGAGAAACATAAAAAATAATAATAACAAAATAAGGGGCGTTTGGGACCGGCTAGGGCATGACCGGACGGCTAGGGCGTGGTCCCACGAGTTTCCCTAATTTTATATTATTTTTCATGGGTTTAGGGAAATATCATGAAATCAGGGAATTTTCATGGGATGAGGGAAATAATAAAAATAATAAGGAACCATGAGGTGTGGGGCCGGCCACGTCTAGGGCATGGCCGGACGGCTAGTGAGCTTGGTCACACGACACCTTTTCCTAATTTTTATCATTTCTTTGACTTGAGGGAAATTTCATGGAGAAACGAAAGATATTTGCTCAAATGAAGAGATTTTCATGAGATCAAGGAAAATAATAAAATATGATAAAATATAAAATTGGGCGTGGGACTGGCCACGGCACAACTGGCCGGCCGGTGGGCCCAGTCCCCTAGCGCCTTGATTAATATTTTATTATTTATTATTTTCTTTCTATTTTGCATAGGTTTATCGTTCCTTCGTGTTTTGGAATGCTCGTTCGTGCATTCAGGTGCTCGTTTGTGCATTATTGCTGAATACACTTGCATCATTTTAGTCGAGGCTTACTCGATAGTTGCTCAGATGTCCGTACGTTGAATATTTATCACTAACCTGTGGAATTCTGCTAGGAAGAACCACAAATTGAAGTGACGAAATATTACGAAAAATCGTAGAATATTGTTGAATATTCAGTTAACGATTAGAGATAATTAATTGTCGGCTCTATAATAGCAGGCATGTTATCTAGGAGCATTAATTATCTGAGAATTGAGAGATATGAGCTTGTTGAAACGTCATATTTCTCTTATATAGTCAGGGAAAACCTTGTTGCATCCTGAAGACATTATTAATCTACACTAGTAGGCATCCTCTCTAGGAGTCGTCCAATCTTTCAATTCTATATAAAAATAATTACTGAAATTGCACAATATTCATGAGATGTGTCGTTGCCTCAGCTGAGAGACTACACATCTTCATACACTCTGAGAGACATCATTCTCTGTCAGAGATTTTATGGCATGAGATTTCATGCTTTAATCAGAGACATGAGCCTCAATACTCATCTGATTGCCGGATCAAGAGCATGTATAATTATGGTTTTATGATTTTAACCCTTATCGAAAACCCACCATCTACATTAAGTCCCCTGCTTAGTGAGAGACAGTCATGTTCCTCAGTCAGCACTGAATGGTGATTTTCCAGTTATGAATAAACATTTTTGTGTCTAATTTGTCCTCAATGTTCTGTATTGTTGGTACTCGATTTTCTACTTATTATGGTGTTTTATGTGTTTGTAGGTATTTTTGGAAAATTCGGTTCGAAAAGTTGGTATAGGTATCCGGAGGACACATGTTATTCGGACTCTCAGTTTTGGATAAGGGTCACCTAACTGAGCCAACTGCTAGTCGCATCCCATTACTGGTTAAGGGGGCTCCATCTTCTTCCTTGATTTGAAAAGAAAAATTGGCGGGAAATTTGGTTTCAACGGTAAAGGATTTATTATCTTTAAGATAAAAATATCTTCTTGCCTTACAAACATGAAGTTTTGAAGAAAAAGGAAGTTATCTTGTATTAAACAAGAAAGATATCCTTAGAAGATTTTATCTTGGATTTTATTCTGCGAATTAAAGAAGATATGGGTTTAGTAAAGACATATATAGAATAAAGAGAAGGAAAAATTCTTGAAGATATTTTTAATTAAAAAGAAGAAGATTTGGAGTTATGGAAGAATATATTTGAGTGATGTGTATTTGTGTGTATAAATAGAGAGCTAGAGAGCACATTTGTGGAGAGTTTTGGAGAGAAAAGAAAATCATTGCTTTAATAATTTTCTCACATTTTCATCATTTGGAAACCACTTTTTGAGCCATGAATAAATATTTTAAATGTGTTTTCTACGTGATGAGCTAATCCCCAACACTGGGACGACGGAGGAAGACGAATTTCATACATGGGTAAAATTATTTAATTCTTTTAAGACTTTTGTATTAATTTTAATTGAAATATGATTTGAATTAATTGGTTGTTATTTAATTTGATGAGGTATGCTTAGCTTAAATGTTTTGATACATCATGCTTAGGATTACAACTAATCTTTTGAGAATATACCTTCGCAAAATCAGAGTCCATGTTAATTTTATTTATTGAGCTTTAATTGTTGAGAATAAATAAATCGAACCCTATGTTATGAATTCGACGAAATCCTAGTCCCAGTAACTCTCTTCATCTTGTGACAATATTTTGTATATAGTTTTCTTTTATTTTAGTTTATTAATTCTTAAAATCAATCTCATCAAGTCCGAGTGAACGACAAATCTATTTACCACTATCTCAAATTCGATTAACCACCACCTTCATCAACTCATCATCTCCCTCACGTCAACAGGAGAAAAAAAATCACCGGAGCGTCGTCGCCATCCGGCCGGCGCCGACCAGGTACGCGGATTATTTTATTTTTTTGCTGAGTTCATGAGTTGTTCATGCTTTGATCATATTGAAGTTATACACATGTGCATATATGAGTGTGAGTTTTGTTGAAAATCCTTGTTTTTTGGAAAACGTATGTTCGTTTCGATTGTTAGTTTAGGAAATTAGTAATAATCCCTAACTTAGGAGAGATTTTTATATATATATAGACCTGTGTCTAATGATAAAATCTTGTTTATGAATTTTCATGGAAGCCAAAACTTTATCTTAAAAGATGTGAACTTTTCACAAAACCGAACTAAACCTTCGTTTCAAAGAAAAATGATCGTACGAAGGAAAAGATTATTATTTTTTCAAAACCGTGACCTGGTCACGAACTTTTTTCTCTATTTTACGTGAGTTTTTCTCACGTGAAATATATTTTTCATGAAAAATATGTGAATAATTCGCGTCTTGTATATATATATATAACATGCATATATATATTTATGTTGACAAATAAAATATGATTTTGAGCAATCATTAAAGTAAACAATTATTTATGATGAAATATTGCTTTCATCTAAATTTTCATAACCTCTTCGTGACTGTTCACATGATGAAAATTATGTTCATGATTTTATGAAAAATCGGGTGCTAAAATTTTTGTTCGTTTTTGCAGATTCAAGAAAATTTTAGAGTGTTAACTCTTGCACTGATGAGTGCTAAAAAGTGCATATTTCTATATATTTTTCTTGGCATTTAACTCATCTTTTGTGCATTAATTCTACATTTTATCCCATATTCTGTATTTTCATTGTTTTCAAGAATAAATATTTTTATTAATTAATTTTGTATTTTTAGGTACCCAATAAAGACTAGATGAGTTGCGGAGCCAAAAGAGCAAAGACACGGGAGAAAGCCGGTGGAATCTCTAGCGGAAAAGAAGTGAAGAATGTGTTATGGAAGACTCAAGGATAAAAATGGGCTTAAAAAGGAAGAAATTGTTCTTAAAGAAGAAGTGGGCTCAAGATTACCTAAGCCCAAATCCAATTCCTAAGCCCAAATCCATATCCTAAACCCAAAATTCAATACCCAAACCCGTTTTCCTTCTTAACCGTAAGATTGGATCCATTCCATCATCCAACGGTCGTTGCGTCATCATGCATCAGATTTCGATGCACCTTACCAACACTACAGCACCTAACTCCATCTTGAGCCGTTAGTTTCGTTGTATTTTTGCATCCAACGGTCGCTCATAATATGTCTCCATCTCGCCGTTAGATCCGTTTCAGAAGTTATCATCCCACGGATTCCCTTCACAAAACATCAAATTTGATGATCCCGTTTAACACCTAAGCAACCTAACCCTATTACCCGCACCAAACGCACCCTTCTGCCAAAACCCATCGAGCCATCTCCTTCTTCCCCTCTTCTGAAACAGCGACGCTATCTCCATCACCACCATCTTCTCCCCCAAATCACTCCACCATCTTCTCCCCCCAAATCATTCAACCATCACCACTCGAGCCATCATCACTTAGACCTACTTTTCTAGCCACTTATTACATCACCTCCTAATCGTTTCATCTCACAGGAACCCTAGGTTAAGAGTTGATGAAATAGGTGAGGTTAGAGAATAAATCGAAGGCATGGGTAGTATCAGCAGACGACAAGGAAGCATGGGTGAGAGCTATCAATCGTTTTCAGAGATTAGGTAAGGATTTTTTGTAAAACCCTAATTTCACTGATTTGGGGATTTTAGTTTTTTTTTTTTGGCTGTAACTATAAAAGGATGTTAGGGGTTGTAAAATTGGGCATCTCTGGACTAGCCAGTAGAGAATTGAAAAAAATTTATTTTGATGCAATTCCAATTTCAGTTCTTCTTATGCAGTTAACAGTGAATGTGTGCATGTTGTTTTCAATTATCTCGAATGTTGAATGTTGCTTGAATTATCATACTCAATGAATGTTATTGCTAGTTACATGTTTAGCATGAGCTAAACTGCATTAGGCTGAGGCTCAGATGAAGCCTAGTGCATTGTCAAATGGTGAATTGCTAGGATAGTTATCTTGATGTCTGTTTTGATTGAGCAATGGGAAGAGACTAATGCTCATAGTGCCTGTGATTGATTGTTCTGTCAAAAGACAGTCAATGCTAGGGGCAAACTAGTGAGCAAATTAGTTTTCCTCCCATTCTAGATGTATGCATAGGATATTCAACTCAACCTAGGATCACATTGTTTGGCTAGGACACAAAGGTGGACTCTAAGCCTTAGCTTAGACCACAATACCTTATTTCAGTCACTTACAATTTCAGTCTTATTTTGCTCCCTGCTCAGCTAAATTTCTTAGCTATCTTGCTGTTTATTTCTTGTATTTTGAAGCCTGTTGTGCATTGAAATCAGTGCACCAACTCACCCCTGCCCTTGGCTCACAGCCTTGGTTCCATGCTACTTTGTCATCTTTGCTTTGTTAACTGTTTTGGTTCTTTGCAATTGCCATATTACTTTGCCTTGCTCACTGCCATAGTGCCTTGTCTCCATTGCTAGCTTAGGAAAATTTCTCGTATGCTCCCACTCCCTGTGGACTGATCCCTTGCTTACTCTCTATACTAAAACTTGGCCTTGTATACTTGCAAGTCTTTTGTGTGTCGTTCCCAAGCACACCAAGTTTTTGGCGCCGCTGCCGGGGAGTGGTGCTTGCTGCTGCTGATTTCCTTTGCTGTCCTGACCTGCAATCATTGCACTGAGTTGTCTGAGCTTCATCACTATCATTGCAGGTGCCACTGAGTTGCTGCAGAGCTGTGTTGCTGGCCACCTGAGCTGCTGCTGCTGCTGGAACCTTGGCTGCTGCTGTTGCTGTTGCTGGAGCTTGTGAACCAAGCCTGCTGCTGCCAAGCCAAGCCTGCTGCTTCATCTGCGAACTGGGCTTCTGGGCTGCTGCATCTCAACAAGTTGTTGGGCTCGTCCAACTGAGGTGGGCTTGTGCCACCATTACTGCTGGGCTTCACCACTTCAACTGAGCTGGGTTTCGTTGCTGTTGCTGCTGCTGGGCTCTGTTCCACCTGTTGTTGCTGGGCTTGAGCGTGAGCTGCTTAGGACGATTGGGTTGTGCAACTAAAAGGGGACCAAAAGCCTATTTTTGGGCTTCCCTCCAAAAATCAAGTAAGCCTAACCCATGAGTTAACCCACTTGGGCCTCATTTAAACTCAAATTCGGGCTTGTAATAATTAATTTAATTATTTATTTGGGATTGTAATAATTTTTATTTTCCTTTATTTTCTTTTTCTTTTTTTTTATTTGGGACTGTAATTATTTTTTGTCTTTATTTTTCTTTTTCTTTTTCTTTTATGGGCTTGTCTTAATTATTATTATTGTTTTTATTTTCTTTTATGGGTTGTGCTAATTTATGCTAGGTTTAGTTCAAATTTTTTTCCAAAGCCCAATTTTAAACCAAAAACAAAATCCCTTATTAAAACCAAAACCCACTCAAAACCAAATCATCAAAACCCATTTTAAACCAAAATATTGGGCCTTTTGTGGTCCAAAATTGTTTCCGATAGCTCTGTCTGACCAACATGTTAGTTGAGGTACCTACAAGGACATGATTGTGACCTATAGAGACCAAACAAACAGACTTGTTAGAATTAATCAAGAAGAACCTATCGAAATTCTGAGTTCTGAGGTAGACAGCCCAGATCAAACCGAAACAATGGGAGAACCCCGTACCCTCAAGGATTATATGTACCCAACTAGAGACAGTCAACCTTCTTGTATTGTGCTACCCGAGGATAATGGCCATTATGATCTGAAATCGAGCACAATACAGATGCTTCCTATTTTTAGAGGTGTTGAGAATGAAAACCCGTACCACCACGTGAGAGAATTCGAGGAAATTTGTGGAACTCTGCGTTTCACTCAAATGTCCGACGAAACCCTAAAGTTAAGGCTCTTTCCTTTCTCCCTGAAAGATAAGGCAAAGGCCTGGCTTTATGCTTTACAGCCTCAATCCATCATGACATGGGATGACCTCATAAAGGAGTTTTTCAAAAAGTTTTTCCCGAATCACAAGACTGCGACAATTCGTCAAAGTCTGAATAGCTTTGTGCAATTAGAGGGTGAGACCTTAGCTAGATACTTGGAGAGATTCAATGAATTATTGCTCCAATGTCCCCATCATGGTTTTGAAAAATGGAGACTTGTGCAAATTTTGTATGAAGGTCTAGATGTGTCCACCCGAACAACGGTTGAGTCGATGTGTAATGGTCTATTCGTAGACAAAACTGCTGATGCGTCTTGGGACTTCTTGATTGAAGTAGCTGAAAAGACGCAACAGTGGGAATCCATCCGTGAACCCAGAAAGACTACATCCGAAGCGAAGGCTTTTAGGATTGAAGCAGATTTAGAGGGAAGAGCAAACATGGCATCAATAGTTAGGAGATTATAAGAGTTAGAACTACATAAAAATTCAAAACCTTCCACCACTACTCTCCGAGAACATGTCGCTTCGTCTGTATGTGCCGCTTGTAACGATCCCAACCATCAATTCCAAAATTGTCCCGATTTGCTTGCAGTCCAGGAATCTAGGATTGAACAGGCACATGCCATGTTTCAAAAACAAGAACATAACCCCTATTCACAGACCTACAATCCAGGATGGAGAAACCACCCTAACTTTTCATGGTCAAAAGGACCCACTCAGGGAGGACCATCTCAACCCAATCAGAGATATCAAAACAATCAGGGATATCAGAACAATCAAGGTTATCAACACCCGAGAAACCCTCAACAACAATCAAACTCTCAACAACAATCATATCCTCAACACAATACCGACAAGAGATTATCCGCCCTATAGGAAATGTTCCAGAGTCTGGTGCAAAGTCAGAAAAGTCTTGATCAAAAGATGGGTCAAATCTGTGATTCCATAGGTGAGAGAGAAAAGGGTAAACTTCCGAGCCAACCCCAACAAAATCCAAGGAGTGTATTTCAAACAGGCTCTTCATCCTGCAAGGAAACCTCTCCAGATCATGTCCATGCCATTACCACCCTCCGAAGTGGTAAAGTCATCGAGAACAACGTGGGCGAACCTAATGAATCTGATACAAATTCCACGCTGTCTCCACAACCCCAGAAAACCAAAGAATCTGAGCAAGTTGGAAAGCCTGACAATTCTACTGCTGTGAATGTCCCTTTGCCAACTCATTCTCCTGTTGCCCCATTTCCTCAAAGATTGATCTATCAACAGAAAAGTACCCATTACAATGAGATGTTAGATCTGTTCAAGAGAGTCAACATCAACATTCCTTTTCTTGAAGCAATCAAGCAAATCCCTGCTTATGCCAAATTCCTCAAAGACTTGTGTACTCAAAAGCGCAAGCTCAATGTGCACAAACGTGCTTTCTTAGCTGAGCAGGTGAGTTCCATCATTCTGAACAAAACTCCACCCAAGTTTAGGGATCCAGTATGTCCAACAATTTCTTGCACTATAGGAGAACAAACGGTCAATAAAGCGTTATTAGACCTAGGTGCAAGTGTTAACCTACTGCCATATTCTGTTTATGAGCAGTTAGGTCTTGGGGAGTTGAAGCCAACATCTATCACTCTACAACTGGCAGACCGATCTGTCAAGATTCCTCGTGGAGTGGTCGAAGACGTTTTGATCAAGGTTGACAAATTCTATTTTCCCGTAGACTTCATTGTCTTAGACACTCAACCTGTACAAAACCCAGACTGTCACATTCCTGTCATCTTAGGACGTCCTTTCTTGGCTACGTCCAACGCAATCATTAATTGTCGTAATGGAGTGTTGAAACTGTCTTTTGGAAACATGACGGTAGAATTGAATGTGTTCGATATTAGTCAACAACCTGTGAATCTTGATGATGATGATGTGCATGAAGTTAATATGATTGAAGGATTAATACAAGATTCGTTGACTAACATTCTATCCGTCGACCCCTTTCAAGCATGTATGGAGAACTTTAACTCAGATTCCTATGATGATGCATACTGTAGTGACGTCCTATCTCTGCTCGAATTTGTACCTCAAATGGACGTCACTGAAAGAAGATATGAAGTGGAACCACCCTTACTCTCTGATTCCAAGCTTGTTCCTTCCATTGTTGAGCCACCCAAGCTTGAATTGAAAACATTTCCTAGTACGTTGAAGTACGCATTCCTAGGTTCTTCTGATACTTTACCTGTCATTATTTCATCATGTTTAGACACGGAACAGGAAAGTAAGATTTTAGAAGTACTTAAGGAACACAAAGAGGCCTTAGGATGGACCATCTCAGATCTCAAAGGAATTAGTCCCACCATTTGCATGCACCACATTAACCTTGAAGAGAATGCCAAACCATCGAGGGAAATGCAAAGGAGACTTAATCCTAACATGAGAGATGTAGTCAAAGGAGAGATCCTGAAACTACTTGATGCGGGTATCATATACCCAATACCTGATAGCAAATGGGTTAGTCCCATTCAAGTTGTGCCTAAGAAGTCAGGCATTACTGTAGTTCAGAACGACAAGAATGAATTAGTCCCTACTCGTACAACCACAGGATGGCGAGTATGCATCGACTACAGGAAGTTGAACACAGTAACAAGGAAGGATCACTTCCCGCTCTCTTTCATTGACCAAATGCTAGAACGTGTGTCTGGACACAGTCACTACTGTTTTCTAGATGGCTTTTCCGGTTATAACCAAATTCACATTGCTCCGGAAGATCAGGAAAAAACTACATTCACGTGTCCATTTGGGACGTTTGCTTATAAACGTATTCCCTTCGGGTTGTGTAATGCACCTGCTACTTTTCAGCGTTGCATGATGAGCATTTTTTCTGACATGATAGATAGTTTTCTCGAGATCTTTATGGATGATTTCTCTGTTTTTGGTTCCTCGTTTGACGAATGTTTGAAGCATCTTGCCCTCGTGATATCCAGATGTAAAGAAAAGAACATTGTTCTAAATTGGGAAAAATGCCATTTTATGGTGAATTCAGGAATAGTTCTAGGACACATCATCTCAGAAAAAGGAATTGAAGTGGATAAAGCTAAAGTTGACCTCATTCAACATCTACCACAACCTCGCTCTGTGAAGGAGATCAGATCATTTCTAGGTCATGCTGGTTTTTACCGGAGATTCATCAAAGATTTCAGCAAAATCTCCAGACCTCTGTGCAGTATTCTCTCCAAAGATGTTGCCTTCAATTTCGATGCTGCTTGTGTGAAGGCATGGGAGGAATTAAAAACCCTTCTCACCACCGCTCCTATAGTCCGACCACCCGATTGGAAGCTTCCGTTCGAACTTATGTGTGATGCCTCTGATTATGCTGTTGGTGCTGTTTTAGGACAGCGAGTTGATAGACTACCATATGTGATATACTATGCTAGCAAAACCCTTAATGATGCCCAACTCAATTATTCAACTACCGAGAAGGAATTGCTTGTCGTCGTTTTCGCATTAGACAAGTTTAGATCTTATCTGATAGGGTCTAAGATCATCATATACACAGACCATGCGGCTTTGAAGTATCTTCTTTCCAAGAAGGATGCTAAAGCTCGCCTTATTTGATGGATACTATTATTACAGGAATTCGATCTCGAAATCCGTGATAAGAAAGGTTGTGAGAATGTGGTTGTTGATCATTTGTCTAGATTAACTTTAGAGTCTATTGATGAATTTGAGCTGATTAGAGAATCATTCCCAGATGAACAGCTGATGTCTATCTCAGACCTTCCTTGGTTTGCTGATATTGTTAACTACCTCGCTACAGGTAGGATGCCCTCACGTTGGTCGAGACAAGACCACTCTAAATTCCTGGCTGAAGTTAAACATTTCCTTTGGGATGACCCATATTTGTTTAAGTACTGCCCAGACCAAATCATTAGGAAATGTGTCCCCAACACCGAACAGAAAGATGTGATATCTTTCTGTCATGACCAAGCCTGTGGAGGCCATTTCAGTGCCAAGAAAACCGCTGCAAAGATCTTGCAGTGTGGGTTCTATTGGCCATCGCTGTTCAAGGACTGCCATGATTACTGTGTTGCATGTGAACGTTGTCAGAAGCTGGGAAGCATTTCAAGGAGAAACATGATGCCATTGAATCCTATTCTGATTGTTGAGATTTTTGATGTTTGGGGGATCGACTTCATGGGTCCATTTCCCATGTCTGACAGCAAGTTGTACATCTTAGTCACCGTTGACTACGTCTCCAAGTGGGTAGAAGCCATCGCAACCAGAACAAATGACCACAAGGTGGTACTTTCCTTTTTAAAGGAAAACATATTTTCACGTTTTGGTACCCCGAGAGCTATCATCAGTGACGGTGGCTCACATTTCTGCAATAGGCACTTCGAGTTTTTAGTACGCAAGTATGGAATAACTCACAAGGTTGCTACTCCGTACCACCCTCAGACCAGTGGACAAGTGGAAGTGTCTAATAGGGAAATCAAGCACATTCTAGAAAAGACGGTTAACCCGTCTAGGAAAGATTGGTCAATAAGATTGAATGATGCTTTGTGGGCCTATAGAACAGCGTATAAAACACCAATTGGCATGTCCCCCTATCGTTTAGTGTATGGAAAGCCGTGCCATCTTACTGTGGAGTTAGAACATCGAGCTTATTGGGCAATCAAGCAACTGAACTTTTCTCTGGACGAAGCTGGAATTCAACGGAAACTTCAACTCAACGAGTTGGAAGAATTGAGGAATGGGGCTTATGACAGTGCCAAGCTGTACAAGCAGAAGATGAAGCTGTTTCATGACAAGCGTATCCTAAGAAAGTCTTTCACTCCTGGTCAGAAAGTCTTGTTGTATGACTCCCGATTACATCTTTTTCCAGGAAAACTGCGTTCCAGATGGAAGGGTCCGTACCTAGTACGCACAGTTTTTCCTCATGGAGCTGTAGAGCTGGAGGATGTTTCCAACAAGAACGTTTTCAAAGTCAACGGGCAGAGATTAAAGCCATTCCTTGAGCCATTTCCACCCGACATTGAAACAACCAACCTGGAGGACCCGGTCTATGTGGACTAAACTGGTCCACTCTTTCCCTAAATAACCAAAAAGTTTTCACTCCCGACAAAACCAAATTTTTCCCAAAAAGTCCAGTCCCATTAAAAACCAAAATTTTCTTGTAGATAATGTGTTAGTTAAATTTCCTTTTGTATATATTTTGTGCTCATCCATTGTGACTCCGAATATGTTGGAGTTTTGCCTTGGATAACGGAGTTTTAATTCTGCTTTCGCCGAAATCGGGTATTCTCTCTCCTTTTACTCTACTCAGCATGTCCCTTTCCATATGTTGCATTTTAATTCTTTCCATATTTTTAAACATTGAGGACAATGTTTAGTTTAGGTTTGGGGGTATAGAGTAGATACCACGATAATATGCCATAATTGAAAACAAGAACTCCATCTTTTTGAAAAAACTGAAAAATTCCAAAAAAAAAATTGAAAAATCAAAATAAAAAAATTAAAAATTGAAAAAACAAAACATAAAAATAGAGCTCATTTACCTTGAAATGTTGACTCTTGTGCAAATATGTAATTATTAGGAGTCTTAGTCTAGATATTTAGGCACCCTGATTCTAGCACAATTCACATAGTGATAAGAAACTTGCACGCGCACGATCTACCAATACATGTATAGCCTCGATCTTCAATGTGTTCTATCGGAAGTTTTAGTTGCCAATCACTTTAGAATACTGAACGAAACTTGACTAGCTTGTTCTTTGGTTGGTTGGGATAGAAGGTGGAGGTTACATTAAGAAAAACAACCATCGAATTTAACTGGGTGCATCAAAAAGGGCTACCTCTTGCAAAGTGTCATGTAATTTTTTTGTTTCTTTTTGCTTATGTATCAAAAATGTTTCAATTTCAAAAAAAAAAAAAAATATTTATATATATCAAGTATTTATCAATTCCATTCTCTCTTGTTCCAAAAATAAAAGAGAGTAGTCAATGTAAATAAGAGTCATGTAAAGAGTCATCTTTTGTGTTTTATTGTAATAAGCAAGGAAGGGTGCAAGCCATTGATGTACAACGCGAGTAATTGTGAAATACCTCCAACTCATTCACAATTCTCGTAAAGTCCGGACAGCTAGCTAGATTTCGACCTTGGTTCTTAGCCTGAGAAACTATCTCTTGGTGATTAGTAGTCATAACATCCGATCTTTCTTTACACATGTGTAGATACACTTTACACTCTTATCACATGTCTTTATTTGTTATCAGTGCTAGGATTGTGCCTTTGATAGCTAGATTGACATCTCCATTTTGCTGTGAGCTTAAACTGTCTTGCACATGTCACATTTTATGGAATCTGAGCTTATATTTTGACCTAGAACTTTGTAGGTACGTTCTAAGCAAACCTTCACGAGACTTCACTCGTCCACTAGGGACACTTAGTGGTTTAAAAGGCTTAGTGCATATGCTAAATGCATTCGAGAGACCAGCGACAGTGGTATAGGTAGGATTTCCTTAGTTTTGTTTTACTTGAGGACAAGTAAAATTCAGGTTTGGGGGTATTTGATGAGTGCTAAAAAGTGCATATTTCTATATATTTTTCTTGGCATTTAACTCATCTTTTGTGCATTAATTCTACATTTTATCACATATTCTGTATTTTCATTGTTTTCAAGAATAAATATTTTTATTAATTAATTTTGTATTTTTAGGTACCAAATAAAGACTAGATGAGTTGCGGAGCCAAAAGAGCAAAGACACGGGAGAAAGCCGGTGGAATCTCTAGCGGAAAAGAAGTGAAGAATGTGTTATGGAAGACTCAAGGATAAAAATGGGCTTAAAAAGGAAGAAATTGTTCTTAAAGAAGAAGTGGGCTCAAGATTACCTAAGCCCAAATCCAATTCCTAAGCCCAAATCCATATCCTAAACCCAAAATTCAATACCCAACCCCGTTTTCCTTCTTAACCGTAAGATTGGATCCATTCCATCATCCAACGGTCGCTGCGTCATCATGCATCAGATTTCGATGCACCTTACCAACACTACAGCACCTAACTCCATCTTGAGCCGTTAGTTTCGTTGTATTTTTGCATCCAACGGTCGCTCATAATATGTCTCCATCTCGCCGTTAGATCCGTTTCAGAAGTTATCATCCCACGGATTCCCTTCACAAAACATCAAATTTGATGATCCCGTTTAACACCTAAGCAACCTAACCCTATTACCCGCACCAAACGCACCCTTCTGCCAAAACCCATCGAGCCATCTCCTTCTTCCCCTCTTCTGAAACAGCGACGCTGTCTCCATCACCACCATCTTCTCCCCCAAATCACTCCACCATCTTCTCCCCCCAAATCATTCAACCATCACCACTCGAGCCATCATCACTTAGACCTACTTTTCTAGCCACTTATTACATCACCTCCTAATCGTTTCATCTCACAGGAACCCTAGGTTAAGAGTTGATGAAATAGGTGAGGTTAGAGAATAAATCGAAGGCATGGGTAGTATCAGCAGACGACAAGGAAGCATGGGTGAGAGCTATCAATCGTTTTCAGAGATTAGGTATAGATTTTTTGTAAAACCCTAATTTCACTGATTTGGGGATTTTAGTTTTTTTTTTTTTTGGCTGTAACTATAAAAGGGTGTTAGGGGTTGTAAAATTGGGCATCTCTGGACTAGCCAGTAGAGAATTGAAAAAAATTTATTTTGATGCAATTCCAATTTCAGTTCTTCTTATGCAGTTAACAGTGAATGTGTGCATGTTGTTTTCAATTATCTCGAATATTGAATGTTGCTTGAATTATCATACTCAATGAATGTTATTGCTAGTTACATATTTAGCATGAGCTAAACTGCATTAGGCTGAGGCTCAGATGAAGCCTAGTGCATTGTCAAATGGTGAATTGCTAGGATAGTTATCTTGATGTATGTTTTGATTGAGCAATGGGAAGAGACTAATGCTCATAGTGCCTGTGATTGATTGTTCTGTCAAAAGACAGTCAATGCTAGGGGTAAACTAGTGAGCAAATTAGTTTTCCTCCCATTCTAGATGTATGCATAGGATATTCAACTCAACCTAGGATCACATTGTTTGGCTAGGACACAAAGGTGGACTCTAAGCCTTAGCTTAGACCACAATACCTTATTTCAGTCACTTACAATTTCAGTCTTATTTTGCTCCCTGCTCAGCTAAATTTCTTAGCTATCTTGCTGTTTATTTCTTGTATTTTGAAGCCTGTTGTGCATTGAAATCAGTGCACCAACTCACCCCTGCCCTTGGCTCACAGCCTTGGTTCCATGCTGCTTTGTCATCTTTGCTTTGTTAACTGTTTTGGTTCTTTGCAATTGCCATATTACTTTGCCTTGCTCACTGCCATAGTGCCTTGTCTCCATTGCTAGCTTAGGAAAATTTCTCGTATGCTCCCACTCCCTGTGGACTGATCCCTTGCTTACTCTCTATACTAAAACTTGGCCTTGTATACTTGCAAGTCGTTTGTGTGTCGTTCCCAAGCACACCATGCACTACCGTCACTATTGTTAGTGGAATTGTAAAAAGGTAAGAGTTCAGAATTACCATTTTGTAGATGTTTGCACGAGCACTTTTACAATTACTTCATTCCATTGATGTTTGCATCTTGTATGAATAGCAGACTGAAGTAAAATATAGTATGCATGTGCAGCTACTTCACAAGGATGTCTGATCCTCAAGAAAATGATGCCTCCAGGGACGATGTATGCATAGATGATGACGCGTCCATGGATGATACATGCATGGATGAAACTTCCATTGGTGAGGAAGAAGAAGAAACACCTGGGATCAAGAATGTTCCAAGTGTGGATGATGCGTTTTTTGAGGTTCGGCAGAAGACAAAACGTCTTAGGTCCCCAGCATATCATCTCCTGATAAATCCCAGGAGTATTATTCAAAAGAAATTGGTGACTCCCAAGACAGTAATTCGATTTTGTCTTGAACGAGGAATTTTTCTTGCATCAATCATAGAGTTTAAGCTTTCTCGACGACCTTTGGAGAAATTTTCTGGATGGGCGAGGCACATGTTGGGTTTCCCTCGCGTCATATCTATGTTGGACCAGGCACAAGTAACAAGGGCTATTAAAGCATCCGGAGACTTGTTTATTTTTCATGATGTGCGAGGCACAGTGGCTCTTCTTGCTCGTTGGTGCATTCCAACTCATACCTTCATATGCAGATGGGGAGAGTTTACTTTTACCTTAGAAGATGTGGCTGCTTTGTTGCATCTCCCAATCACAGGTAATCTTCCTAAGGGTCTTTCTGCTGAAGAGACGACAATTTCTAATATCTTGACAACAGAAATGGAGCGGATCAACAAGGCGTCTGGTAAATATTGTTATGCTTACTGGTTAACGTGTTGGTGGCTAAGAGATGAGGCTCTTGATTGTCCCGTTGACAGTGGATTGTATATTGCTTCTTTTTTATGCTCATGGTTGTCCAGAGATGTGTTTGAAGACAGTGGAACTTTGTTGAAGCCGTTTGTGATTCCCTTTGCTTTCTAGAAGGCTCAAGGTGAGCAACTTCCGATATGTAGTCTATTCTTGGGTTCTTTGTACTCTAATTTAGATTCCTTGATTATAGACTCCAGCGTATCAAATGGCTCCATGAA
Organism: Papaver somniferum; assembly: GCF_003573695.1. NCBI lineage: Eukaryota > Viridiplantae > Streptophyta > Magnoliopsida > Ranunculales > Papaveraceae > Papaver > Papaver somniferum. The sequence goes on from NC_039359.1 coordinate 4,736,910, forward strand.
GATTGAATGTTATGCCAATACGACGTTTCTCCAAGCTTTGTTGTGGGAACATTTTAAGAATTATGCTCTTATTCCACGTACTATCTCGTCAGGGCCAAATGTTGATGCTCGTCATGTCTTCTCTGATAAAGATAATGCTAGGATTATGCGTTGGCCTACAAAGAAACCTCGGTTCAAGACACGTCTCATTGATGTTTTAGACAGTGAATCCGAGTTCGATTTCCGTCCATGGGTGTCAGTTCCTTCTTGTATTTCTCAGCCGGCGACTTTCAATACTGGAGAGAGCATAACTTTGGCGTATGGTGCAGGTCTGAGTGATGGTGAAAGATCTTTCATGTTGAGTTGCACTCCTGGTCACTTGATATCAGCAATATATGGGGATCTTTCAGTGGAGTAATACAACATTGACAGGACAGCTCGACAAATGGGTATGAATCAGTGTGTTCCGACTCTTCGAAGGAGAAAACCATCAATCGAACAACTTAGGACCCATTTAGACCGTACACATGTAGAAGGAAGTGATTACCGGTTCCCTTGCTCCGATAGAATTACATATGTGACTCCAGGTTATGTAGACTTTTGGGATCTGCAGTTCGAGCGTCTACATGATTTTGCAACAACTGGCCAACTTCCGGTGAAAGATGCTCCTTCTGTTGTGATGATCGCTGGTCGACCAAGATTGAAGTATCTTTCCGGTGATAAACGAAAGACATCTCCAGGATGTTCACAGGTATGAACCCTTTTCATAATTTTCATAAAATTATGGTAATTGTATTTTGATCATTGCATCAAAAAATTTCCACAGGACGGTAGTAATGTAAGTCCTCGAATCCGTGTGAATTTCTCAGAAACTGAAATAATTTTTCATGGAGGAGAAGCCAAGAGCAAGAATTATAAGTTGTTACCTAATACCATAAAGTCCTCAGTCGCTTCTTTGGTGAATTATCAATACTCCTTTTGTTATGAATTCTTCTCCGTGTTGTTAGGATCACGAAACCAATATTTGTTATTCCGTTGCAGAACTTTGCTCCATCAAGTATTGACAGTCCTCAATTTTCTGCTGCTGGGCAGACAATTTCTGATTTGAGCATTGGAAAAGAAAATGATGTGAGTATTCCTCTACATAGACTCATATGATGCTTCATATATGAAATGCTAATTGTTTGAGAATATGTCCAGGAGGATGTCGTCATGGAAGCGGAGAGTGCTGATGCCCGTTCATCCTCGGAGAATATAGATGAACAAAATTCTCAAGGTTCGAAACCGAATGGAAGTAATGAGCATCTTGATGCTGACATGGGAAATTCCAATTCCTTGAATGCTTCGGAGACTCCCCAAGTAAGTATATCTCCTGTAACCTCTTCATAAAAGTATGGAATTTCTGGTTTGTGAATGAATGAATGAGGATCCATGTGAGTATACAAGTAATTTTTTCGAAATACATCACCAGAAAATTTCAGACTTCAGCTTTTAGTAGAAACGCCGTAGAGTCTTCGTTTGAAGTCGGATTTTCATGGTCTGCATATGTATCTTTAAGCCCGGAGAATTTCCAAGCTTTTTCAAAGAAGATTTTTAAGTTTTGAGTACGTTCAGGGCCTGAAAAGGCGAAACAGTAAACTTCCAGGAGACTTTCAGAACTTTTTCAGACTGTACGTTGTCCAATTTTTCGACCACATCTCCTTGCTCGTTCATCGGATTGTTATGAAATTTTTATATGTGGTAGAGAACATACATACGAAGAAAATTGTAAAAACTCATCCTCAGATTACTTGTAGATTGCTCCCATTTCGTCGTCTTGTACAGGGCAGAGTAAAATCTCTTTGGCTGACCTTGCCGCTAAGCGTATTTCTATGACTTTCACGCTATTTGCTCGCGTATTGAGTGCATAATGATGAACCTTGATGATTTTTGACTGCTTGTATGCTGTAGTTTATGATCCTATTTGGTTTCCATGTCTAGATTTCTCTAACGTCATGTAATCTTCGTATTAGGTACCAAATACCGAAGTCGAGGATACAGAAATCGATAATGATAACGCGAGCAGCCCTGGAGTTATTGATGAAGATACAACCATCCCTGCACATCAAGGCCATGAGAGGGTTGTTACTGAAGTTATGGAAACCTCGATTGTTGCTACTCCAGTAGTAGAAGAAATCGAGCCACAAGTAGAGGAGACTGAAGAAACTGCTGCCATGACCGTAGAAGTTGCTCCAGTAATTGAGAATTGTATAGTGGTGCATGAATATCCAAGTGTGGGAGTTGCTTTTGATCCTCCATTTGATGAATCACTTCCATATCATGAATTATTTGGTGGATTCAGCGTTCCTATTGGATATGCAGGCTTGTACGAGAAGATATGGAGGAAGTTTGGTCACATCATTGTTACTAGAGACCCTGGACGCGCTTATGGTTTAACAATACAAGTAAGTGTCATCTTGCGTGTTGTAAGTGATATATGCGTTAGGGCCAGAAATATTGTGACTCCAAATGTACTCTTTGATTGGGAGTTCAACTTGGAGAATTCTGAAAGATTTGGCTTCAACGTGAAGTGTATTTGTAAGAAAATAGATGTAATAAAGAACTCGTGTGAGAACAACATATCCTTTCCCAATGATGCTGTGAAGGAGAAGGAAGACAAGATTGCTAAGTTGACTGAGGATCTGAACATGGAGAAGGCGGCCTTGCAAGTCTTGAAGGATGCAGAGAAGCGAAAATCCTTCTTTGCTGATTTTCTTTGATTTCTTTTTGATAATATCTTGAACTTCTGAGAGATGTGAGGTTTTATTTTGGTTTTGATATTGATTGGTTTTAGATTGGTAGATGATTGAGGATTTTCTCTTGGATTTGATAAAGATTTTCGTTAAACAAAATGAACTAAACTTTGATAAATTGCTGAATTCAAATACTGAATGCAAGTATTGCAAATGTTTTGGAGAGATTGAAATACAACGAAAGAAAATCCTAAACACCAAATCCCAGACGCCATGAATGCTCAAACGTCTAGTACCTCAAATGTCCAATAACTTCAGGCGTCAAATGCCTTAAGACAATTCTCATGGATCACTTGCAGGGTCTTTCCATATGTGTTGATCAGTTTGTAGTAGCCTCCAGTTATGGATCTTGCGACCATGAAAGGTCCTTCCCAATTGGAGCTCCTTGCAGAATGGAGATCACGGTTAGTTGCCTTGAATATCTTCTGATGATTCGGAATTCCTTGCATGATGAAATTCCAGGGTTGCGGCACATATGGACACTCGTGCATAGGGGAGTATCCAGCATACTGCCTGTCATGCTTAGCCAAATCTTCAACAATAAATTTTTTGATAGAACGATCAATTTGAAGAGGCTCTGTACTCAACCATTTGGTGTAATATTTGAGGTGAGGCTATCCACTCATAGATCTTTGCGACGGCTAAACTTTTGGTGTGAAGAAGTCCCCGGACCAGGGCAATATGATTAAACATTGGTATTATTGGTGCATGAAGTGGAATCATACTTGCCTGTGTACGGAACCTTTTGATTAAAGAGTGTGCACTTTCTCCAGTCTTCTGCGTAAGTTTCGTCACGGCTTTAACTTCCTCCATATGCTCAAATGGTGGAGTATCCTCTATTTATTCCGAGTCAGAGTCCCCTTCCACAGCAGGATGTGCTGAAGGCATTGGAGCCATCTTTCCAGCATGAATCCAAGTTCTTCCGAGGATCATGTCGTATACTGGATCCTCTCGAATTATGTAAAACTTGGTCTCAGTGCAGACCGATCTTTCTTTGACCTTAAGGGTGATGTGGCCATACGCGTCTCTGGCAGTCCCTTCGTGATCTCTGATTGGCATGTGAGCATGTGTGGCTTCTTTTCGAGTAATGCCACCGGCTCTAAGAGTTTTCAAAGTAATGATGTTGATGGAAGTTCCAACATCAACAAATGTTATCTTGAATTCTTTCTTTTAATATGCACTGTGGTGAGCAGTCCCCAGTCATACATTTCTTTGTCGGTGGTTGGAGGTTCAGGAAGTACTTCTGGAATTGGTAAATGCTTCCCGGATACTATGTGGTTCAAAGCCATGAACATGTCTCCCCTTTGCGCCTTCGACAGAGAGAGCAATTCGCAGACATAATCGATCAATGACTGAACTGCTTCTTTGACTGGTTGCTCAGAGATGGAGAAAGTCCTGACTTGGAGAGGATCTCTGTGTAATCCTTCAGTCCCCAAGTTAAGCTCCCCGGATTCAACCTTTTCCCTGAATATGCGTTTCAAAACTCTGCAGTTACTTGTGGGATGGTTTAAGAACCTGTGGAAGCGACAATAACGAGAACTTTCCATGTCTTCTTCAGTTGGTTCTTTCTTGATATATGGCGACTTGATTGCACCATCTTGGATCCAGGCATCCAGGATTTCGAGCACCTCTTCAATGGAAAGGGGAAAGTCATGTGCATCTTGATCAGGAGCCTTTGTGCGTTGGTCAGGAGCTTGTGCATCTTGCTTATCCTTCCTTTGTGTTTTTATAGGAGCTGAGGTATGTTTGCGCGGAGGTTCAGCTTTCCGTTTGCTCCCTTATGCAAGAGTGTTTGTGGAAGGCTGAAGGTTGTACTGCTTGTTGATCATACGTCTGCTACCTCGAGTATCTCGCGGTTCTTCAGCCTTTGTAGTTTTTGCTCTTTCAAATAGAGTAGGCGCAGTAGTTTCCGATCTCTTCGCCGCTTCATGAAGCTCCGAGAAATTCTGGAAACGAAGATTTTACAATAAACCTCTATAGACCGAGATCATGCCGTTGATGCACAAGTGCACCAACTGTTGCTCCGTGATGTTTGGGTCATGGAAGTCCAGGGCTTGGACTCTGAATCTTTTGACGTAGTCATTGGGATGTTCATTGACCTTCTGAAACTTTCTTTCAAGATCATAGAGAGTAAATTTCTCTGACATAAAGAAGTACTTTCTGTAGAAGGCATTGATCATTTCTACCCAATTGTTGATAGTTCCTGGTGCGATGTTGTTGTACCAGGTGTATGCCCTGCCTTTCAAGGATTTTGAAAATTCCTTGAGGCAAACAACATGATTATGTTCATGTTCTCCCAAGGCCTCCAGAAAATGAGAAACATGCTCTCGAGCATTGCATGTTCCGTCATATAAAGTGAATGTTGGAGAGGTATAACCTTTTGGAAGAGGAATCCTTTGCGTAGCAGCATGGTATGGAGGTTGGTGACGATGGATATGTGATGTCTTGTCTTTTCCATGGTTCTCCAAGAGGCGTTCCAAATCTTCCCGGATAATGAAATTTGATGATTCCTTTGTTGATGGATCGTCTGCAGCTTTGCGGACTTCGCTGTCATCCACCGTATGAATTGGAACTTCTTCAAGATTAGCATCTGAGGATGTTTCCTTTTTTTTTTCCTTTTCCTTGATTCTTCTCTGACATCTTGTCAGTGGGAGTCTTGAGATAACTGAATAGCTCCTTTTGTGTTGCAGCCATGTCAGTTTGATTCTTTGCAAGAGTCTCTTGCACCTTGATGATTTCAGCCATGGTAGGTGGTGGATTTCCCCTGACTTCCTCAGGGTGTCGGCCGAACAGTGGATGACCTTCCATGTTAGCGTAAGGAGGAATAACATCACCACCGTCAGTGTTAGAAGCCGGAATGGTTTTCGGGATATCCTCATTGTTGTTGTTTCTAGTGCTAGCGTCGTTTGTGTTGGAACCTGTAACTAACCTAGACCTAAGACCATCCCTTTTTGTGAATATTGATATTGCCACCGAGAGAATGATCTCTCACTGTGGTCGTCAATCTATAGATGGGGAAAAACGATTTGCTGGTTTTTACGGAATTGAGGAGATGACCGTGTGGAGACTCCTTGAACCGAGCAAATGCTCAACCTCACACAGATGCACTGCAAGAAGGGAGTGCTTTAAGTTCGAGAGATCAATCTGTAAGACTCCGGCCTAAACCAAGACAATAGTCGTTCCAGAGTCAATTCGGTCACAAGAGAGGATTGGATGATCTGTAGGAGGGAAGCTGAGAAATGTGTGAGATCAATGATGATCGAGATTGTAGGTGTATTTTTGTATTTTGCGTAAGAAGGTTCTGAATAATTGAATTTACTCAGTTGAGAGTGATTGCTCAGACGATGAGTTCTTAATCTCTTGTTGTATGTTGACGAGAGATTGTCTGTGTGAACTTGTCGAGAAATTCTTGTCTAGATGAATGTTGTCCCTTTCAATCATGATTCAGAGGCCTTTTATATTGCTGAATTGAAAACACCATGATCCCATGAAGTGTGACAGTTGTTGATGTCAAAGAGTGGGGAAGTGAAAATCATGTTGAAACCAGTTGCTCATCATGCGGAGACTTGGTTAACTTTCCACCCACTACTTTGCTAACTCCTCCAACTGATTGCAGGACTTGCCCACATTCTCATCGTGTGTATGAACACACGTGTCATAGACCGCCATACCAAAAGCCTAGTTAATATCCCCCCATGTGACACGATTGACAGTTGCTGACTTTATGGGACGATGAGTCCTTGTGTCGCTGAGTTGAACGTGACTTTGCAAATGTTCTGAGACTCATGAATTGAACATGTCTGTTGAGACAGAGGTATAATTATGTTGGTTGTTAAGATGAGAAAATATTGCTCGTATGAGCAAATGTTACTCGTTTGATAAATTGTTGAATGTTGATAATCAATATTCATGGACTGAACAAATATTGAAGTTGATAGTTGAACCAATATTCATGGACTGAGCAAATACTGAATATTGATAGTTGAACCAATATTCATGGACTGAGCAAATATTGCTCATTTGATGAATTTTTGAATATTGATAGTTGAACCAATATTCTTCAGTGCGAACAAATATTGTTCATCTGAGCAAATGTTGCTCATTTGATGAATTGTTGAATATTGATAGTTGAACCAATATTCCTTAGTCTGAGCAAATATTGCTCGTCTGAGCAAATGTTGCTTATTTGATGAAATATTGGTAGCATGACCAAATAAATATTAAATTAAAATATTGGCGACTAAACCAAGTATAATTAATTAGAGTGCTGATCATGGGATCAACATAAAATTTAGTGTTTGAATTTGGAATTATGAACCTTGAACTCAAAACCCTAATTTTGATCAATTGCTGAATTGATGATTTATTGAAAATCATTTATGAAATGAAGGAGGGACCGGCTACATGGGATGATGAATCGACTATGTAGCGCCCAGATGCTGAGGTGACAAAAATATTAAAGTCTCTTGAATACCAGTTGGTGAAAGGATGATTAAATGTTGGTTTAATCATTTGTTGCTGAAAAATAATGCTTATTTCAGCATTAGGTGTTAAAACCTAACTATGAAGAGATGAGAGACCGACCAAGGAATCATGAAACCAGCCTTGGTTGTTCATGGGTAGGGCTGTCAATGGGTCCGGGTCCTCCCGTGTATCACTAGACCCGGACCCTACTTCTAAAGGTCGGGTCCGGTTCCTAAATTTGTGGACCCAGAACCGGACCCGTTTAAAGTCCCGGGTACCCGTTGAGTATCAAAAAAACTATAAAGAAAATCTTAAAACTTAATTTCTTTTTCTTCTTAACTCGAATCTAAATTATTTTTATGAAAATTTATTATTATTTCTTTATTAAAGTACTAAATAAAGATTAAATGTAAGGAAAAATGAAAAATGAAAAAAAATCAAAGCCAAAACTAGCAAAGTACCTATAATTTTGCTAAAAATATGAATACAAGGATAAATAATCGGGTACCCGTTACCCGCAGGTAACCGCAGGGTATTACCCGTTTGGACCCGTTAATATTCGGGTCCAATCGGGTAATTACCCGTCGGGTCCTAAATTGCTAATGGGTCCAACTCTGGGACCCAGAACCGGACCCGAATCTAACGGGTCCGGTTCCGGTTTCGAGTAATGGGTACCCATTGACATCCCTAGTCATGGGATCATCTGTTGATCATTTTTATGAAGTTCCAAGTTTTTTGCAAGAGTTTTGGACCTAATACGTGCAATTGTGCAAATTAGGTCAAATCATGAAAAGTATATGGGACCGGCTCCTTGCAAGCGAAAGAGCCAACCTTGGTCGGTCAAGGTAACATTGCTCACCTCACCAAAGTTTCCGCGTCCCAGTCCTGAGAATTTTGATATTTTCTGGTGTGCGTTTGAGCAACATTTTGAGAAAATATGAAGAAATCAGAGATTTTGCTGAAACCGTGAAAACTTCATGAGATGAAGGAAAATAATAATAAAAAAATGAAGAAATCATGAAGTGTGGGACCGTCTATGGCCAAGGCATGGCCGTCCGGCCAAAGAGCCCTGTCCCAGGGTATTTTTCCTAATTTTACAATATTTTTCATGATTTTAGGGAAATATCAAGGAGTTTGTTGAAACCAAGGAATTTGTTGAAATCAAGGAGTTTTCATGAGATGAGGGAAACATAAAAAAATAATAGTAACAAAATAAGGGGCGTGTAGGACCGGCTGGGGCATGACCGGCCGGTTAGGGCCCGGTCTCACGAGTTTCCCTAATTTTATATTATTTTTCATGGGTTTAGGAAAATATCATGAAATCAGGGAATTTTCATGGGATGAGGGAAATAATAAAAATAATAAGGAACCATAAGGTGTGGGACTGGCCACGGCTAGGGCATGGCCGACCGGCTAGTGATCGTGGTCCCACGACACCTTTCCTAATTTTTATTATTTCTTTGACTTGAGGGAAATTTCATGAATTCAAGGAGCTTTTACATGAAACGAAGGATATTTGCTCAAATGAAGAGATTTTCATGAGATCAAGAAAAATAATAAAATATGATATAATATAAAACTGGCCATGGCACGGCCGGACGGCCGGTGGGACCAGTCCCCTAGCGCCTTGATTAATATTTTATTATTTATTATTTTCTTCCTATTTTGCATAGGTTCATCGTTCCTTCGTGTTTTGGAATGCTCGTTCGTGCATTCAGGTGCTCGTTTGTGCATTATTGCTGAATACACTTGCATCATTTTAGTCGGGGCTTACTCGATAGTTGCTCAGATGCCCGTACATTGAATATTTATCACTAACCTATGGAATTCTGCTAGGAAGAACCACAAATTGAAGTGACGAAATATTATGAAAAATCGTAGAATATTGTTGAATATTCAGTTAATGATTAGAGATAATTAATTGATGGCTCTATAACATGCATGCTGTCTAGGAGCATTAATTATCTGAGAATTGAGAAATATGAGCTTGTTGAAACGTCATATTTCTCTTATATAGTCAGAGAAAACCTTGTTGCATCCTGAAGACATTATTTCTCTATACTAGTAGGTACGTTGTCTAGGAGCCGTCAAATCTTTCGATTCTATATAGAAATAATTACTGAAGTCGTTGCCTCAGCTGAGAGACTACACATCTTCATACACTCTGATAGACAACATTCTCGGTCAGAGATTTTATGGCATGAGCTTTCATGCTTTAATGAGAGATATGAGACTCAATACTCATCTGATTGTCCGATCAGGAGCATGTATAATTATGGTTTTACGATTTTAACCCTTGTCGAAAATCCACCATCTACACCATACAATTAAGATTGTTGTGAGGTGATTGATTTATCTAGGATGTTCTTCGGGAATATAAGACCGGATTATCAATTGGTTCACCTTGATTATTATCAAAAGACGGAGCAAAAACTGTAGGGTTTTTTCTGTGGGAGACAGATTGATCCTTTAATAGACTTGTCTGTGGGAGACAGATTTGTTTATTGTTAAAGCCTGCGATTTTGGGTCGTAGCAACTCTTACTTGTGGGTGAGATCAGCTAAGAGAATCAAGTGCGCAGTATCCTGCTGGGATCAGAGGCATAGGGAGTACAACTGTACCTTGGATCAGTGGGAGACTGATTGGGGTTCAACTACAGTCCAATCCGAAGTTATCTTGGAGTAGGCTAGTGTCTGTAGCGGCTTAATACAGTGTGTGTTCAATCTGGACTAGGTCCCGGTATTTTTCTGCATTTGTAGTTTCATCGTTAATAAAATTTCTGGTTTCTGTGTTATTTCAGTTTTCGCATTATATTATTTTATCTTTATAATTGAAATAATACAGGTTGTGCGTTAGATCATCAATCAGAGTAATCAAACCTTTGGTTGTTGATTGTCATTGATTGATCCTTGGATATTGGTCTTTGGTACCATCCAAGTTATTCCTTGTATTTGATTAGTACTCGTAGTTTCTGTTTGAGGAAATCAAATCAAGAGAGAGAGATATAAACTCGTTGATGTACTTTTAATTGATTGAGTCTTGTTGATTCTCTTAAAAGTATATTCGAGTTTGTCCATACAGATTTCTAAGCAAAATATTGGATGGTGTTGTTGGACCCCCCGCTTTATCAATTGGTATCAGAACAGGCAAACACGTGCAAGACCTCAAAAGTCTGTGTTTGTAGCGATCTGACTCTATGGACAAGAGTATTATCTCTGATAAACGCTTTACCAGAAATGAAAGTTCTATCTCGTCTAACTCTACTAAAGAGAAGGGTTCTACAATCTCGAATATAGATGAACCATATGTACTGACGAGACATACGACATGTGTACTTCCGATTACCCTTCAAATGTGAGTCTCTCCATTAATGAACGGGATTCGGCTGAAGAGAGTGAATTTATTCTAAATCTTGTTAGAATCCAAGCTGATAGATTCAATCGGTTGAAGAACCATGTCAATGTTTTACTTGGTGTAATAAGAGATTGCAAATCCAAAGGTAATACTGAAGTTCATTCTTCGTGTACGTCTCTTGAAGCTAGCCTTACAAGAGATTCCTTGGAAATTGAACATCGCCTGAGTAAGCTCTTTATTCAATGATGCTCAAAGCAATCTAATATGCCAAGTACTTATGACACAACTAAAGATGGTTCATGCTCATAAGTAAAAACGAAAGTCCCTTCTAGTAAAACGGATATGCCTGAAGTCACCATCACTCAAGGATGTTGCACATCAAATGGAGGGAAGAAATTTTCTAACGATGATATTAAGACTGTACTATCTAATCATTCTGATGATCATAAAGTATGTCTTGTCTGTGAGACAAAGAGTTCTGTTAAATGAAAGGGAACTCTAGGTTGAAGAAAAACTCCTTGGTTCAACTTCAACACACCTTATATTTAATTCTTAAATGTGTAACTGACATTCGTATGACTAAACCAATCGATTTTCGTACCTACCATGTGTATGTTACCAGGAAAGTCAGTTCAATGAGTTCTTTGAACACTCAAGAACAAAACAGACGTCTTAATAAACATCGTCTAAAAGAAGATCGTGTCGTGGTCTCTGGAAACAACGCTGCTCCTGCTGGGAAAGGAAGTTCAGAAGAAAGAAGAAAAATTAATGAAATGAGAGATAATCTGAAAAAGATAATTGAAGGGTATAAAGAAGTTGTCAACAGGTTGTCTTCCTCCTCAAACCAAAAATCTTCTGGTTAGAACTCAAACTATGTCTCGTATTTTTGTGACAGTAAGTTTTATGATAATTTCTCACATAAAAAGGAGTCCCTCTCTAGATTCAGGAGGAAAAAGAGACTTGACCATAAACACAAATCTCTTGATGAGCTTGTGGCTCATACTTGTGCTAATTAATCACAAGGGTTGAAGA